>NC_053025.1:524189151-524209135 GCF_003073215.2 Triticum urartu
TAGAGGTAGCGTGCCGACGGCGATCACATCGACCTTGGAACCATTCCCGACGTGCATCGTCACCTCGTCCTTCGCTAGTCTCCGCTTATTCCGCAGCTCCTACTTTGAGTTACAAATGTGAGAAACTGCAACGGTATCAAATACCCAGGAGCTACTACGAGTATTGGTAAGGTACACATCAATTACATGTATATCACATATACCTTTAGTGTTGCCGGCCTTCTTGTCCGCTAAGTATTTGGGGCAGTTCCGCTTCCAGTGACCACTTCCCTTGCAATAAAAACACTCAGTCTCAGGCTTGGGTCCATTCTTTGACTTCTTCCCGGCAGCTTGCTTACCGGGCGCGGCAACTCCCTTGCCGTCCTTCTTGAAGTTCTTTTACCCTTGCCTTTCTTGAACTTAGTGGTTTTATTGACCATCAACACTTGATGTTCCTTTTTGACTTCTACCTCTGCTGATTTCAGCATTGAAAATACTCAGGAATGGTCATTTCCATCCTCTGCATATTGAAGTTCATCACAAAGCTTTTGTAGCTCGGTGGAAGCGACTGAAGGATTCTGTCAATGACCGCGTCATCCGGGAGATTAACTCCCAGCTGAGGTTAAGCGGTTATGTAATCCAGACATAGTGAGTATGTGCTCACTGACAGAACTTTTCCTCCATCTTACAGCTGAAGAACTTGTAAGACTTCATATCTCTCGACCCGGGCATGAGCTTGAAAACCATTTTCAGCTCTTCGAACATCTCATATGCTCCGTGTCTCTCAAAACGCTTTTGAGTCCCCGGTTCTAAGCTGTAAAGCATGCCGCACTGAACGAGGGAGTAGTCATCAGCACGTTGCTGCCAAGCGTTCATAACATCTTGTTCTCTGGGATGGGTGCGTCACCTAGCGGTGCTTCTAGGACATAATCTTTCTTGGCAGCTATGAGGATGATCCTCAGGTTCCGGACCCAGTCCGTATAGTTGCTGCCATCATCTTTCAGCTTGGTTTTCTCTAGGAACGCGTTGAAGTTGAGGACAACGTTGGCCATTTGATCTACAAGACATATTGTAAAGATTTTAGACTAAGTTCATGATAATTAAGTTCATCTAATCAAATTATATAATGAACTCCCACTCAGATAGACATCCCTCAGTCATCTAAGTAACATGATCCGAGTTAACTAGGCCGTGTCCGATCATCACGTGAGATGGACTAGTCAACATCGGTGAACATCTTCATGTTGATCGTATCTTCTATACGACTCATGCTCGACCTTTCGGTCTTCTGTGTTCCGAGGCCATGTATGTACATGCTAGGCTCGTCAAGTCAACCTAAGTGTTTGCATGTGTAAATCTGTCTTACACCCGTTGTATGTGAACGTTGGAATCTATCACACCCGATCATCACGTGGTGCTTCGAAACAACGAACTGTCGCAACGGTGCACAGTTAGGGGGAACACTTTCTTGAAATTATTATGAGGGATCATCTTATTTACTACCGTCGTTCTAAGTAAACAAGATGCAAAAACATGATAAACATCACATGCAATCAAATAATAATAGTGACATGATATGGCCAATATCACATAGCTCCTTTGATCTCCATCTTGGGGCTCCATGATCATCTTGTCACCGGCATGACACCATGATCTCCATCATCGTGTCTCCATGAAGTTGCTCGCCAACTATTACTTCTACTACTATGGCTAACACGTTTAGCAATAAAGTAAAGTAATTTACATGGCGTTTCTCAATGACACGCAGGTCATACAAAAAATAAAGACAACTCCTATGGCTCCTGCCGGTTGTCATACTCATCGACATGCAAGTCGTGATTCCTATTACAAGAAGCATGATCTCATACATCACATATATATCATTCATCACAACTTTGGCCATATCACATCACAAAGCACTTGCTGCAAAAACAAGTTAGACGTCCTCTAATTGTTGTTGCAAGTTTTACGTGGCTGCAATAGGGTTCTAGCAAGAACGTTTTCTTACCTACGTAAAAGCCACAACGTGATTTGTCAACTTCTATTTACCCTTCATAAGGACCCTTTTCATCGAATCCGCTCCAACTAAAGTGGGAGAGACAGACACCCGCTAGCCACCTTATGCAACTAGTGCATGTCAGTCGGTGGAACCAGTCTCACGTAAGCGTACGTGTAAGGTCGGTCCGGGCCGCTTCATCCCACAATACCGCTGAAGCAAAATAAGACTAGTAGCGGCAAGAAAGTTGACAACATCTACGCCCACAACAGATTGTGTTCTACTCGTGCAAAGAGAACTACGCATAGACCAAGCTCATGATGTCATTGTTGGGGAACGTTGCAGAAAACAAAAATTTCCTACGGTTTCACCAAGATCCATCTATGAGTTCATCTAGCAACGAGTGATCGGATGCATCTACATACCTTTGTAGATCGAGCGGAAGCGTTCAAAGAATGGGATGAGGAAGTCGTACTCGACGTGATCCAAATCACCGGAGATCCTAGCGCCGAACGGACGGCACCTCCTCGTTCAACACACGTACGGTCAACGTGACGTCTCCTCCTTCTTGATCCAGCAAGGGGGAAGGAGAGGTTGATGAAGATCCAGCAGCACGACGGCGTGGTGGTGGATGCAGCAGTCACTGCAGCAGGGCTTCGCCGTTCTTCTGCGAGAGGGAGAGGTGTAGCAGGGGAGAGGGAGGCGCCAAGCTTCAAGGGTGCGGCTGCCCCTACCTCCCCCCCCTTTATATAGGCTCCCCAGGGGCGCCGGCCCTGGAGATGGATCTCCCAAGGGGGCGGCGGCCAGGGGGTGGAGTACCCCCCAAGGCAAGTGGGGCGCCCCCCCACCCTAGGTTTCCAACCTAGGCGCAGGGGGTGCCCAAAGGGGGGCGCACCAGCCCACTATGGGCTGGTTCCCCTCCCCACTTCAGCCCATGGGGCCCTCCGGATGGGTGGCCCCACCCGGTGGACCCCCGGGACCCATCCGGTGGTCCCGGTACAATACCGGTGACCCCCGAAACTCTCCCGATGGCCGAAACTGCACTTCCTATATATAATTCTTCACCTCCGGACCATTCCGGAACTCCTCGTGACGTCCGGGATCTCATCCGGGACTCCGAACAACTTTCGGGTTACTGCATATTTCATATCTCTACAACCCTAGCGTCACCGAACCTTAAGTGTGTAGACCCTACGGGTTCGGGAGACATGTAGACATGACCGAGATGGCTCTCCGGTCAATAACCAACAGCGGGATCTGGATACCCATGTTGGCTCCCACATGCTCCTCGATGATCTCATCGGATGAACCACGATGTCGAGGATTCAAGCAACCCCGTATACAATTCCCTTTGTCAATCGGTACATTACTTGCCCGAGATTCGATCGTCGGTATCCCAATACCTCGTTCAATCTCGTTACCGGCAAGTCACTTTACTCGTACCGTAATGCATGATCCCGTGACCAGACACTTGGTCACTTTGAGCTCATTATGATGATGCATTACCGAGTGGGCCCAGAGATACCTCTCCGTCATACGAAGTGACAAATCCCAGTCTTGATCCGTGTCAACCCAACAGACACTTTCGGAGATACCCGTAGTATACCTTTATAGTCACCCAGTTACGTTGTGACGTTTGGTACACCCAAAGCACTCCTAGGGTATCCTGGAGTTACACGATCTCATGGTCTAAGGAAAAGATACTTGATATTGGAAAAACTCTAGCGAACGAACTATACGATCTTGTGCTATGTTTAGGATTGGGTCTTGTCCATCACATCATTCTTCTAATGATGTGATCTCGTTATCAATGACATCCAATGTCCATAGTCAGGAAACCATGACTATCTGTTGATCAACGAGCTAGTCAACTAGAGGCTTACTAGGGACATGTTGGTGTCTATGTATTCACACATGTATTACGATTTCCGGATAACACAATTATAGCATGAATAAAAGAAATTATCATGAACAAGGAAATATAATAATAATCCTTTTATTATTGCCTCTAGGGCATATTTCCAACATCGGGACCACTCCCGCTGATGACTATGTTTGAGGAGTTCATGTATTCACTATGTGCTAATGCTTTGTTCCGGTTTCTATTAAAAGGGGCCTTAATATCCCTTAGTTTCCATTAGGACCCCGCTGCCACGGGAGGGTAGGTCAAAAGACGTCATGCATGTTTTTTTCTATAAGCACGTATGACTATATTCGGAATACATGCCTACATTACATTGATGAATTGGAGCTAGTTCTGTGTCACCCTATGTTATGACTGTTACATGATGAACCGCATCCGGCATAATTATCCATCACTGATCTGATGCCTACGAGCTTTCCATATACCAGTTTCCGCTTATTTACTTTCCCGTTGCTATTGTTACAATCACTACAAAACACCAAAAATATTACTTTGCTTTCTTTACTCTTTTGTTACCGTTACCACCACTATCATATTACTTTGCTACTAAACGCTTTGCTACCGATACTAAGTTTCCAGGTGTGGTTGAATTTTCAAACTCAGCTGCTAATACTTGAGAATATTCTTTGGCTCCCCTTGTGTCGAATCAATAAATTTGGGTTGAAACTCTACCCTCGAAAACTGTTGCGATCCCCTATACTTGTGGGTTATCAAGACCTTTTTTTGGCGCCGTTGCCGGGGAGCATAGCTCTATTCTTTGAGTCACTTGGGATTTATATCTGCTGACACTATGAAGAACTTGAAAGACGCTAAGACAACAATTTATCCCTCAACTACGAGGGGAGGTAAGGAACTGCCATCTAGCTCTGCACTTGATTCACCTTCTGTTATGAGTAAGCTAGCGACACCTAAACCTGCTTCTGCTATTCATTCTGATATGTCGCATGTTATTGATGATGCCACTTCTGCTATGCATGATACTTATGATGAAACTACTTCTATGCTTGATACTACTGTGCCCCTTAGTGAATTTCTTGATGAACAAATTGCTAGGGCTAGAGAGAAAGAAATTATTGAATCTGATATATGATGAAATGATGATGAGGATAGGCCTGTTATTCCTGAAGGTTATATTTTTGATAGAGAAGCTTCTGCTGCTATTTTAGCTTGCAATGATAATGATGAGCTTAGAAGGTTAATAGCTAAATGGAACAAAGAATCACTTAGAGATAAAATGAGGCCTGATCCTGCTTTTGCTACTTCACCTATTTGTGTTCCCGATAAGGATTATGAATTCTCTGTTGATCCTGATATAATTACTTTGGTTGAATCTGATCCTTTCCATGGTTATGAATCTGAAACTGTTGTGGCACATCTTACTAAATTAAATGATATAGCCACCCTGTTCACTAATGATGAGAGATCTCGCTACTTTTATATCCTTAAAATATTTCCGTTCTCATTAAAGGGTGATGCTAAGATATGGTTTAATTCTCTTGATCCTGGTTGTGTGCGTAGTCCCCAGGATATGATTTATTACTTCTCTGCTAAATATTTCCCTGCTCATAAGAAACAAGCTGCTTTAAAGGAAATATACAACTTTGTGCAAATTAAAGAAGAGAGTCTCCCACAAGCTTGGGGGAGGCTTCTCAAGTTACTTAATGCTTTGCCTGATCATCCTCTTAAGAAAAATGAAATACTTGATATCTTTTATAATGGACTAACCGATGCTTCCAGAGATTACCTGGATAGTTGTGCTGGTTCTCTTTTCAGGGAAAGAACACCGGATGAAGCTGAAATCTTATTGAATAATATGTTGACAAATGAAAATAATTGGGCACCTCCTGAGCCAGCTCCTGCTCCAATTAATGATCCTATTCCTAAACCAACTCCGAAGAAGAGAGGTGTTCTATTTCTCAGTCCCGAAGATATGCAAGAGGCAAAGAAATCTATGAAAGAAAAAGGTATTAAAGCTGAAGATGTTAAGAATTTACCTCCTATTGAAGAAATACATGGTCTTAATTCACCGCCTGTTGAAGAAACTTATGATCTCAATCTTTATTTATTGAAGAACCTCCTGATCCCGATATCCCGACACAGGTAGTAAAGGTAAATTCTCTCTATAGATATGATAAAGCTGAAGTCCCTCCTACTAAAATTGCTAGTCAGTGCTTGGATGAGTTTGATAACTTTATGTTTAAGCAAGACGACTTCAATGCTTATTTTGGTAGACAATTAAAAGAAAATGCTTATATGATTAGACGCTTGGGTGATTATATGGCTAATATTAAAGGTGAACTTAAACTTGTTAGCAAACATGCTTCTATGGTTACCACTCAAGTAGAACAAGTACTTAAGGCTCAAAAAGAAGTGCTTGATGAAATGAATAGTAAGAAAAATGATTATGCTGTTAGAGTGGCTACTAGAACTGGTAGAATGACTCAAGAACCTTTGTATCCTGAAGGCCACCCTAAGAGAATTGAGCAAGATTCTCAGAGAAATAATATTGATGTTCCTAGTTCTTCTAAAAGGAAGAAAAAGAAAAATGATAGGACTTTGCAAACTTCTAGTGAACCTATTGCTGAAACACCTGATAATCCAAATGATATCTCTATGTCTGATGCTAAAACACAATCTGGTAATGAACATGAACCTAGTGAAAATGTTAATGATAATGTTCATGATGATGCTCAACCTAGTTATGATAATGATGTAGAAATTGAACATGTTGTTGATCTTGATAACCCACAATCAAAGAATCAACGATATGATAAGAGAGACTTTGTTGCTAGAAAACATGGTAAAGAAAGAGAACCTTGGGTTCAAAAACCCATGCCTTTTCCTCCCAAACCATCCAAGAAAAAGGATGATGCGGATTTTGAGCGCTTTGCTGAAATGATTAGACCTATCTTTTTGCGTATGCGATTGACTGGTATGCTCAAAACTAATCCTTATGCTAAGTATATGAAGGATATCCTTACTAATAAAAGAAAGATACCGGAAGCTGAAATTTCCACGATGCATGCTAATTATACTTTTAAGGGTGGAATAGCAAAGAAACTTGGAGATCCAGGAGTACCCACTATACCATGCTCCATTAAAAGAAACTATGTTAAAACTGCTTTATGTGATCTTGGAGCCGGTGTTAGTGTTATGCCTCTCTCTTTATATAGACTTGACTTGAATAAGTTGACACCTACTGAAATATCTTTGCAAATGGCTGATAAATCAACTGCTATACCTGTCGGTATTTGTGAGGATGTGCCTGTTGTGGTTGCAAACGTTACTATTTTAACGGACTTTGTTATTCTTGATATTCCCGAGGATGATAGTATGTCTATTATTCTTGGAAGACCTTTTCTTAATACTGCAGGGGCTGTTATTGATTGCAACAAAGGCAATGTCACTTTTCATGTTAATGGTAATGAGCATACGGTACACTTTCCGAGGAAACAACCTCAAGTCCATAGTATCAATCTATTGGAAAAATTCCATCGATTATATTTGGAGGTTTTGAATTTCCTCTTCCTACTGTCAAAAAGAAATATGATATACTTATTATTGGGGATGTGCATATCCCCGTTGAGGTAACTAGTGTTATTCGAAATTTCTCCAGTTTCATGTTAATCGGAATGAGTTTGTTAACAAGACTTGATCAACCTTGTTAGTGATTCCTTTTGATGAGCATGAGATGGATGAAACTAGAAGCACAACCTTCTGTACCCTCTTTATACTTTCTGTTATTTAGTTGAAATAAAGTAAAAATAGTATTTTTCTGTCTGTTTCCTGACTTATCCGTGCAATATAAAAATATCCCGAAAATAAAAGTCCTCAGAATGACATGCCAATTTAATATGATTTTTTCGGGAATATTTGAGGATTTATGGTGCAAAAATCACCGCAGGGGGAGCTGCCACCTGGCCACGAGGGTGGAGGGCGCGCCCTACCCCCTGCACGCCCCCTGCCTCGTGGGCCCACGGTGGCCCTCCTCCACTTATTCCTGCACCCATCCTCTTCTTCTTCCTCACACAAACACGAAAAACCAACTCAAACACGAGTTCCAGCCCTCTTTGCTGTGATTTTTTTCGATCTCCTTGCTCAAAGCACCTCTCGCAAAACTGCTTGGGGAGATTGTTCCTTGGTATGTGACTCCTCCATAGTCCCCCAAGCTTAGACCTCGCTTGTCCTCAAGCGAAAAGCCGATAACAATAAATATGTCCCCATGTTTAGAGGTAGAGGCGTCGATAAAAATAAAATACGGACTGAAGGCATCATGATTATTCTCATAACAGCAACATATATAGATATTGTCATATGATTACTTATGTTCAAGTGATGATCTATTCACAATGCAAAAGTATGAATCAGAAACCTTATTGAGAACCAACAAACTATAACCTCAGTCATTGAAGCAATTGCAATTTATCATAACATCAGAAAGAGTCTATGTCAGAGCTAAAAAGCAAGTCCACATACTCAACTATCATCTAGTCCTTCATAATTGCTAACACTCGCGCAATACTTGTGGTTACGGAGTTTTAATCGGACACAGAGAAAGATAGGGGCTTATAGTTTTGCCCCACAACCTTTTACCTCGAGGGTAATGTCGGTGTCAAAACCGGCGGATCTCGGATAGGGGGTCCCGAACTGTGCGTCTAGGCCGGATGGTAACAGGAGGCAAGGGACACGAAGTTTTAACCAGGTTCGGGCCTCTTGATGGAGGTAAAACCCTACGTCCTGCTTGATTAATATTGATGATATGGGTAGTACAAGAGTAGATCTACCACGAGATCGGAGAGGCTAAACCCTAGAAGCTAGCCTATGGTATGATTGTTGTTCTGTATGTTGTCCTACGGACTAAAACCCTCCGGTTTATATAGACACCGGAGAGGGTTAGGGTTACACAAAGTCGGTTACAATGGTAGGAGATCTACATATCCGTATCGCCAAGCTTGCCTTCCACGCCAAGGAAAGTCCCTTCCGGACACGGGACGAAGTCTTCAATCTTGTATCTTCATAGTCCAGGAGTCCGGCTGAAGGTATAGTCCGGCCATCCGGACACCCCCTAATCCAGGACTCCCTCAGTAGCCCCTGAACCAGGCTTCAATGACGACGAGTCTGGCACGCAGATTGTCTTCGGCATTGCAAGGCGGGTTCCTCCTCCAAGTACTTCATAGAAGATTTTGAACACAAAGATAGTGTCCGGCTCTGCAAAATAAGTTTCCACATATTGCCATAGAGAGAATAATATTTACACAAATTACTAATCTGCTGACGTATTCCGTAGTGTGACATCGCACCACGGCCAAGCCTTTATTCGAATCGTTTTATTGTCCCACCTCAGCGTGTCATGCGAGGCGGTTTCCTTGGCACGTCTCGTCGAAGCAGAGATCGTGTCCCCTTATTCCGGGATTCTCATCAATACGGGCGTGGGTAACCCAACCGCGCCATTGATTACGGCGCTTGGAGATAAGCGAGTTTTACCAGGCTGGTGGGGACACGTAGTTGCGTCCACCCATATAAGGGGATAAGGATCCACCTTTTCACCTACGCCTTCTTCCTCCTTTGCCTATCCATTTCGCGCACTCGAGCTCCAGCGCCCAAGTCCGCACTCCCCACCTCAACCTTCTCCAGCCATGTCCGGAGCGGGAGGCAAGTGGATGGTCTCCTCCGTCACGGAGGGACACATCAAAAAACTGAGGAAGGCCGGATACTTGTCTAACGACATCGCGTACCGGCTTCCCGAAGAGGGGCAGCTCCTCCCCACCCCAAGGCCCCATGAGAGGGTAGTGTTCCTTCCCCACTTCCTCCGCGGACTGGGCTTTCCTATCCACCCATTCGTCCGGGGACTCATGTTCTACTACGGCCTGGATTTCCATGATCTGGCCCCGAACTTCATCCTCAACATCTCGACGTTTATCGTCGTGTGCGAGGCTTTCCTCCGCATCCGCCCCCATTTCGGCCTATGGCTCAAGACTTTCAATGTCAAGCCGAAGGTGGTGCGCGGCAACCAGGCGGAGTGCGGAGGCGCCATGGTGGGCAAGATGCCCAACGTCTTATGGCTCGAGGGCTCCTTTGTGGAGACCCTGAAGGGGTGGCAATCGGGGTGGTTTTACATCACCGAGCCGCGCGACCCTGAGTGGGTCGCAGCCCCCGAGTTCCGGTCCGGACCCCCAACGCGGCTCACGTCCTGGAAAGAGACGGGCCTGTCGTGGGGCAGCAAAGGAGAGGTGACTGGACTGCAAACATGCATCCAAACCCTGGACAAGCAGCTCAAGCTTGTCAACGTAGTCCAGGTTATGCTCATCCGCCGGATCCTCCCGTGTCAACAACGGGCCTTCAATCTGTGGGAGTTCAACCCGGCGCAGCACCGAACTCTGAGCAGGCTCTTCGAGACGACGTACGGAGATTCCTGGAAGGTGCTTTTCAAGGGCGCCGAGGCTCCCGCTGTTGGAAATATGCCCTAGAGGCAATAATAAATTGATTATTATTATATTTCCTTGTTCATGATAATCGTTTATTATCCATGCTAGAATTGTATTGATAGGAAACTCGAGATACATGTGTGGATACATAGACAACACCATGTCCCTAGTAAGCCTCTAGTTGACTAGCTCGTTGATCAATAGATGGTTACGGTTTCCTGACCATGGACATTGGATGTCGTTGATAACGGGATCACATCATTAGGAGAATGATGTGATGGACAAGACCCAATCCTAAGCATAGCACAAGATCGTGTAGTTCGTATGCTAAAGCTTTTCTAATGTCAAGTATCATTTCCTTAGACCATGAGATTGTGCAACTCTCGGATACCGTAGGAGTGCTTTGGGTGTACCAAACGTCACAACGTAACTGGGTGGCTATAAAGGTGCACTACGGGTATCTCCGAAAGTGTCTGTTGGGTTGGCACGAATCGAGACTGGGATTTGTCACTCCGTGTAAACGGAGAGGTATCTCTGGGCCCACTCGGTAGGACATCATCATAATGTGCACAATGTGATCAAGGAGTTGATCACGGGATGATGTGTTACGGAACGAGTAAAGAGACTTGCCGGTAACGAGATTGAACAAGGTATCGGGATACCGACGATCGAATCTCGGGCAAGTATCGTACCGATAGACAAAGGGAATTGTATACGGGATTGATTAAGTCCTTGACATCGTGGTTCATCCGATGAGATCATCGTGGAACATGTGGGAGCCAACATGGGTATCCAGATCCCGCTGTTATTGACCGGAGAACGTCTCGGTCATGTCTGCATGTCTCCCGAACCCGTAGGGTCTACACACTTAAGGTTCGATGACGCTAGGGTTATAAAGGAAGTTTATATGTGGTTACCGAATGTTGTTCGGAGTCCCGGATGAGATCCCGGACGTCACGAGGAGTTCCGGAATGGTCCGGAGGTAAAGATTTATATATAGGAAATCCTGTTTCGGCCATCGGGACAAGTTTCGGGGTCATCGGTATTGTACCGGGACCACCGGAAGGGTCCCGGGGGTCCACCGGGTGGGGCCACCTGTCCCGGGTGGGGGGGGCACATGGGCTGTAGGGGTGTGCACCTTGGCCTATATGGGCCAAGGGCACCATCCCCAAGAGGCCCATGTGCCAAGGGATAAGGAAAGCAAGAGTCCTAAAAGGGGAAGGCACCTTCGAGGCGCCTTGGGGAGGAGGGACTCCTCCTAGCCGCACCCTTCCTTGGAGGAAGGGCCAAGGCTGCGCCTCCCCCCCCCCTCTCCCTTGCCCCTATATATATGTGGGGGGTGGGAGGGCAGCCATACCAATGTTCTGGTGCAGCCCTCCCCTTCTCCCAAGTCCTTCTCCTCTCCCGTGGTGCTTGGCGAAGCCCTGCAGGATTGCCATGCTCCTCCACCACCACCATGCCCGTTGTGCTGCTGCTGGATGGAGTCTTCCTCAACCTCTCCCTCTCTCCTTGCTAGATCAAGGCATGGGAGACGTCACCGGGTTGTACGTGTGTTGAACGCGGAGGTGCCGTCCGTTCGGCACTAGGATCTCCGGTGATTTGGATCACGACGAGTACGACTCCATCAACCCCGTTCTCTTGAATGCTTCCTCTTAGCGATCTACAAGGGTATGTAGATGCACTCTCCTCCCCCTTGTTGCTAGATTACTCCATAGATTGATCTTGGTGATGCGTAGAAAATTTTGAATTTCTGCTACGTTCCCCATCAGTGGCATCATGAGCTAGGTCTATGCGTAGTTTCTATGCACGAGTAGAACACAAAGTAGTTGTGGGCGTTGATTTTGTTCAATATGCTTGCCGTTACTAGTCTTATCTTGATTCGGCGGCATCGTGGGATGAAGCGGCCCGGACCGACCTTACACGTACTTACGTGAGACATGTTCCACCGACTGACATGCACTAGTTGCATAAGGTGGCTAGCGGGTGTCTGTCTCTCCCACTTTAGTCGGATCGGATTCGATGAAAATGGTCCTTATGAAGGGTAAATAGCAATTGGCATATCACCGTTGTGGTTTTGCGTAGGTAAGAAACGTTTTTGCTAGAAACCCATAGCAGTCACGTAAAACATGCAACAACAATTAGAGGACGTCTAACTTGTTTTTGCAGGGTTTGCTATGTGATGTGATATGGCCAAAAGGATGTGATGAATGATATATGTGATGTATGAGATTGATCATGTTCTTGTAATAGGAATCACGACTTGCATGTCGATGACGTGACAAGATGATCGCAAATTATGTCGTAGCTCGCGCTTCAGTTCTACTGTTTAGTTATGTTCCTAGAGAAAATTTAGTTGAAATTGATAGTAGCAATTATGCGGACTAGGTCCGTGAACTGAGGATTGTCCTCATTGCTTCATAGAAGGCTTATGTCCTTAATGCACCGCTCGGTGTGTTGAACCTCGAACATCGTCTGTGGATGTTGCGAACATCTGACATACACGTTTTGATAACTACATGATAGTTCAGTTAAACGGTTTAGAGTTGAGGCACCAAAGACGTTTTTGAAACGTCACGAAACATATGAGATGTTTTGAGGGCTGAAATTGGAATTTCAGGCTCGTGCCCACGTCAAAAGGTATAAGACCTCCGACGATTTCTTAGCCTACATACTAAGGGAGAAAAGCTCAATTGTTGAGCTTGTGCTCAGATTGTCTGAGTACAACAATCGCTTGAATCAAGTGGGAGTTGATCTTCCAGATGAGATAGTGATGTTTCTCCGAAGTCATTACCACCAAGCTGCTAGAGCTTCGTGATGAACTATAATATATCAGGGACATATATGATGATCCGTGAGATATTCGCGATGTTAGACACCACAAAAGTAGAAATCAAGAAGGAGCATCAATTGTTGATGGTTTGTGAAACCTCTAGTTTCAAGAAGGGCAAGGGCAAGAAGGGATACTTCGTGAAACGGCAATTCAGCTGCTGCTCTAGTGAAGAAACCCAAGGTTGAACCCAAACCCGAGACTAAGTGCTTCTGTAATAAGGGGAACAACCACTGGAGCAGAATTACCCTAGATACTTGGTAGATTAGAAGGCTGGCAAGGTCGATAGAAGTATATTGGATATACATTGTGTTGATGTGTACTTTACTAGTACTCCTAGTAGCACCAGGGTATTAGATACCGGTTCGGTTGCTAAGTGTTAGTAACTCGAAATAAAAGCTACGAAATAAACGGAGACTAGCTAAAGGTGAGCTGACGATATGTGTTGGAAGTGTTTCCAATGTTGATATGATCAAGCATCGCACACTCCCTCTACCATCGAGATTGGTGTTTGCTGAGCATAGACATGATTGGATTATGTCTATCGCAATACGGTTATTCATTTAAGGAGAATAATGGTTACTCTGTTTATTTGAATAATACCTTCAATGGTCTTACACCTAAAATGAATGGTTTATGAATCTCGATCGTAGTGATACACATGTTCATGCCAAAAGATAGTAATGATAGTACCACCTACTTGTGGCACTGCCACGTAAGTCATATCGGTATAAAACGCATGAAGAAGCTCCATGTTGATGGATCTTTGGGCTCACTCATTTTTGAAAAGTTTGAGACATGCGAACCATGTCTATTGGTGTGTATGCATGAAGAAACTCCATGCAAATGGACCGTTTGGACTCAGCTTGATTTTGAATCACTTGAGACATGCAAATCATACCACATGGGCAAGATGACTGAAAGCCTCGGTTTCAGTAAAATGGAACCAGAAAGCTACTTGCTGGAAGTAATACATTTTGATGTGTGCAGTATCCAATGAGTGCTGAGGCATGTAGTGGATATCGTTATGTTCTTTACTTCACAGATGATTTGAGTAGATGTTGAGTATATTTATTTGATGATCACGAGTCTGAATTATTGAAAGGTTCAAGTAATTTCAGGGTGAAGTTGAAAGATCGTCGTGACAAGAGGATAAAAGATCTATGATATGATCATAGAGATGAATATCTGAATTACGAGTTTGGCACAGAATTAAGACATTGTGGAAATTGTTTCACAACTAATACAGCCTGCAACACCATAGTGTGATGGTGTGTCCGAACATCATAACTGCACCCTATTGGATATGATGCATACCATGATGTCTCTTATCGAATTACCACGATAGTTTAGTGGGTTAGGCATTAGAGACAACCACATTCACTTTAAATAGGGCACCACGTAATTCCGATGACATGACACCGTATGAACTATGGTTTAGAGAAACCTAAGCTGTCATTTCTTAAAAGTTTGGGGCTACGACGCTTATGTGAAAAAGTTTCAGGCTGATAAGCTCGAACCCAAAGCGGATAAATGCATCTTCATAGGACACCCAAAACAGTTGGGTATACCTCCTGTCTCAGATCCGAAAGCAATAAGGTTGTTTCTAGAATCGGGTCCTTTCTCGAGGAAAAGTTTCTCTCGAAAGAATTGAGTGGGAGGATGGTGGAGACTTGATGAGGTTATTGAACCGTCTCTTCAACTAGTGTGTGGCAGGGCACAGGAAGTTGTTCCTGTGGCACCTACACCAATTGAAGTGGAAGCTTATGATAGTTGAATCATGAAACTTCAGATCAAGTCACTCCCAAAACCTCGAAGGATGACAAGGATGCGTACTACTTCAGAGTGGTACGTAATCCTGTCTTGGAAGTCATGTTGCTAGACAACAATGAACCTACGAGCTATGGAGAAGCGATGGTGGGCCCGGATTCCTATAAATGGCTCTGAGGCCATATAATCCGAGAGAGGATCCATGTATGAAAACAAAGTGTAGACTTTGGCAGAACGGCTCGATGGTCGTAAGGCTATGAGTACAGATGGATTTTAAAAGGAAGACGGACAATGATGGTAAGTATCACCATTAAGAAAGCTCGACTTGTCGTTAAGATAGTTTTCCCGACAAGTTCAAGGAGTTGACTACGATGAGACTTTCTCACTCGTAGCGATGCTAAGAGTCTGTTGGAATTATATTAGCGATTACTGCATTATTTATGAAATCTTGCAGATAGGATGTCAAAAACATTGTTTCCTCGACGATTTTCTTGAGGAAAGGTTGTATGTGATACAACCGAAAGGTTTTGTCAATCCTGAAAAGATGCTAATAAGGATGCAAAGCTCCAGCAATCCTTCTAAGGACTGGAGTAAGCATCTCGGAGTTGGAATGTATGCTTTGATGAGATGATCAAAGATTTTGGGTTTACAAAGTTTATGAGAAACTTGTATTTCCAAAGAAGTGAGTGGGAGCACTATAGAATTTCTGATGAGTATATGTTGTATGATCAGCAGAATGACGTAGAATTTCTGAAGCATAGGTTTATTTGGGAAGTGGTTTTTCCAATGGAAAGCTGGATTAAGCTTACTTGAACATTGAGCATCAAGATCTATAAGGATAGATCAAAACGCTTAATGCTTAAAGTTAAGCTACTTCATATATGAAATTAGCATGACCAGTCATAGACAACCTTGACATGATCTTGAAGGTGTTCAGATGGGATCAGTCAAAGAAGGAGTTCTTGCCTGAGTTAAGGTACTGAGTTAAGACTTAAAGCTCGACCACGGCCAGAATAGAGAGAAAGACGAAGGGCGTCCCCTATGCTTAACGTAGGCTCTACAGTATGCTATGCTATGTACCGCACCTGGTGTGTGCCTTGCCACATATCTGGCAAGAGGGTACAAAGGTAATCTAGGAGTAGATCACCAGATAGCGGTCTAAATTATCCTTAGTAAACTAGTGGACTAAGGAATTTTCTCGATTATGGAGGTGGAAAAGAGTTCGTCGTAAAGGGTTACGTCGATGCAAGCTTAACACCTATCCGGATAGCTCTGAGTAGAGATACCGGATACGTATAATGGAGCAACAATTTAGAATAGCTCCAAGTAGAACAGTTATGGAATAGCTCCAAATAGAACGTGGTAGCTACATCTAGGAGATGACATAGAGATTTGTAAAGCGCACACGGATCTGAAAGGTTCGGACCCGTTGACTAAAACCTCTCTCACAAGCAACATGATCAAACCTAGAACTCATTGAGTGCTAATCACATAGTGATGTGAACTAGATTATTGACTCTAGTAAACTCTTTGGGTGTTAGTCACATGGCGATGTGACCTGTGAGTGTTAATCACATGGCGATGTGAACTAGATTATTGACTCTAGTGCAAGTGGGAGACTGTTGGAAATATGCCCTAGAGGCAATAATAAATTGATTATTATTATATTTCCTTGTTCATGATAATTGTTTATTATCCATGCTAGAATTGTATTGATAGGAAACTCAGATACATGTGTGGATACATAGACAACACCATGTCCCTAGTAAGCCTCTAGTTGACTAGCTCGTTGATCAATAGATGGTATGGTTTCCTGACCATGGACATTGGATGTCGTTGATAACGGGATCACATCATTAGGAGAATGATGTGATGGACAAGACCCAATCCTAAGCATAGCACTAGATCGTGTAGTTCGTATGCTAGCTTTTCTAATGTCAAGTATCATTTCCTTAGACCATGAGATTGTGCAACTCCCGGATACCGTAGGAATGCTTTGGGTGTATCAAACGTCACAACGTAACTGGGTGACTATAAAGGTGCACTACAGGTATCTCCGAAAGTGTCTGTTGGGTTGGCACGAATCGAGACTGGGATTTGTCACTCCGTGTAAAGGGAGAGGTATCTCTGGGCCCACTCGGTAGGACATCATCATATGCGCAATGTGACCAAGGAGTTGATCACGGGATGATGTGTTACGGAACGAGTAAAAGAGACTTGCCGGTAACAAGATTGAACAAGGTATCGGGATACCAACGATCGAATCTCGGGCAAGTATCGTACCGATAGACAAAGGGAATTGTATACGGGATTGATTAAGTCCTTGACATCGTGGTTCATCCGATGAGATCATCGTGGAACATGTGGGAGCCAACATGGGTATCCAGATCCCGCTAGTGGTTATTGGCCGGAGAGGTGTCTCGGTCATGTCTGCATGGTTCCCGAACCCGTAGGGTCTACACACTTAAGGTTCGATGACGCTAGGGTCATAAAGGAAGTTTGTATGTGGTTACCGAATGTTGTTAGGAGTCCCGGATGAGATCCCAGACGTCACGAGGAGTTCCGGAATGGTCCGGAGGTAAAGATTTATATATAGGAAGTCCTGTTTCGGCCATCGGGACAAGTTTCGGGGTCATCGGTATTGTACCGGGACCACCGGAAGGGTCCCGGGGGCCCACCGGGTGGGGCCACCTACCCCGGGGGGCCACATGGGCTGTAGGGGGTGCGCCTTGGCCTACATGGGCCAAGGGCACCAGCCCCAAGAGGCCCATGCGCCTGGGGAAACCCTAAAGGAAGAGTCCCAGCAGGGGAAGGCACCTCCTAGGTGCCTTGGGGGGGACTCCTCCCCTGGCCGCCGCCCCCTAGGAGATTGGATCTCCTAGGGCTGGCGCACCCCCCCTTGGGATCCCTATATATAGTGGGGGTAGGAGGGCCTCTAAGACATACCTTTTTCCTTTGGTGTAGCCCCTCCCTCTCTACCAAGTTCTTCTCCTCTCCCGTGGTGCTTGGCGAAGCCCTGCAGGATTGCCACGCTCCTCCACCACCACCACGCCGTTGTGCTGCTGCTAGATGGAGTCTTCCTCAACCTCTCCCTCTCTCCTTGCTGGATCAAGGCGTGGGAGACGTCACCGGGCTGTACGTGTGTTGAACGCGGAGGTGCCGTCCGTTCGGCACTAGGATCATTGGGGATTTGAATCACGACGAGTATGACTCCATCAACCCCGTTCACTTGAACGCTTCCGCTTAGCGATCTACAAGGGTATGTAGATGCACTCTCCTTCCCCTCGTTTCTAGTCTCTCCATAGATAGATCTTGGTGACACGTAGGAAAATTTTGAATTTGTGCTACGTTCCCCAACAGACTTGACTCTGAGATAGCTAGTAGCCTCTTTCTGTGAATTATTTGCTACTCATGTTGATCTCCCTAAGGAGAACTGGTTTAAATATCACCCCCCTATTAAAGAAGAAATTAAAGAACCGGTTATAACTAAAGATGAAACTATCATTTATAATGTTGATCCAGTTGTGCCTACTGTTCATATTGAAAAACCACCTTTCCCTATTAGGATAAAGGAACGTGCTAAGGTATCAATAGTAGTTCGCAAAAGCAATATTAAAGCACCTAAACCCTCTAAACAAATTAAAGTATAACCTAGTGTTTCTATGGTTAAATATCTCTTGGTTGATAATATTGATGGGCATGTTATTTAGTTCTGTGATGAAGGTGCTAGAATTGCCAAACCCGATGAAAAGCTAAACATAGACCCGTTGTTGGCATGCGTGTTGTCTTAGTTAAAATAGGATATCATTGCTATCATGGCTTATGTGATTTAGGTGCTAGTGTGAGTGTTATCCCTTTTACTTTATACCAATAAATTGTGAATGATATAGCACCCGCTGAAATAGGATACATTGATGTCACTATTAAACTTGCTAATAGAGATACCATCACACCACTTGGGATTGTTAGGGATCTTGAAGTCTTGTGTAGGAAAATAAAATACCCTACTGATTTTCGAGTCCTTGGTTCCCCACAAGATGACTTTTGTCCCATAATTTTTGGTAGAACTTTCTTGAACACTGTCAATGCTAAGATAGATTGCTTAAAGAAATTGTCAGTGTCAAGTTAATTTGGTGATGTGTCTCATGAGTTTAATTTCTCTAAGTTTCGTAGACAACCTCATGATAAAGAGCCACTTACTAACGATGAAATAATTAGTCTTGCCTCTATTGTCGTACCTCCCACTAATCCACTAGAACAATATTTGCTAGACCATGAAAATGATATGCACTTACATGAAAGAAATGAAATAGCACTACAAAAAAAAGACACATATGTGACATTTTGGGCCGAACGAATTTTTTTCTGTCATACATATGACACTTCTATGATGATAATTGTGACAAAACCCGATATCATCATAGATATGGTGGGCTCCTACTTCTATGACAAAAAATCATGACAGAAAATGAGCTTTTCATCCTGGGCGGGCCGGAGACGCAGCTGCATGACATTCTTTGGGCCGTCCATGACGGAAAAAACCGTGGTAGAAGCGAGGGCGAGGAAAATTTCAGGGAGTTCCCGGTTACGGTGGGAGGTCGGGGGCCGAGCGATGCGCATTTCTCTCGTACACGTACGCGCGTGTGTGCGAGGCGTTGGCTCTAACTGAACCCGAGCGAGGCGTTGGCTCTAACTGAACCCGAGCGATTGCACTGCAGGCTACGCGTTACTGAACCCGAGCGATCGATCGATGGCTGTTAACTGAACCCGATCGAGCGATTCCTTCGCTACTGCTGCTAACTGAGGCCGATCGATTGGATGAACAGTGAGCGGGGGGGGGGGGGTTGGATGAACAGTGAGCGGTGGCGTTGCCTCTGGATGAACAGGACCCCGTGGTGTGGAGGGCTGGATGAACAGTAGACGGTGGAGGGGTGCCCGTGGAGGGGTGGTTGAACAGGACCCCGTGGTGTGGAGGGCTGGATGAACAGTAGACGGTTGGAGGGGTGGTTGAACAGTAGCCGGTGGAGTAGCGCGGTGGAGGCTGGATGAACAGGAGCCCGTGG
>NC_053025.1:524210135-524233587 GCF_003073215.2 Triticum urartu
CTATTGGGTATACTCTTGATGATCTTAAGGGCATTAGTCCCACTCTATGTCAACATAAAATTAATTGGAAGAAGATGCTAAACCAGTTCGTGATCATCAACGCCGGCTGAATCCTAAAATGAAAGAAGTGGTAAGAAAGGAGATACTAAAGCTCCTTGAGGCAGGTATAATTTATCCCGTTGCTGATAGTCAGTGGGTAAGCCCTGTCCATTGTGTCCCTAAGAAGGGAGGTATTACTATTGTTCCTAATGATAAAGATGAATTGATTCCTCAAAGAATTATTACAGGTTATAGGATGGTAATTGATTTCCGCAAATTAAATAAGGCTACTAAAAAAGATCATTACCCCTTACCTTTTATCGATCAAATGCTAGAAAGATTGTCCAAACATACACATTTTTGCTTTCTAGATGGTTATTCTGGTTTCTCTCAAATACCTGTGTCAGCCAAAGATCAATCAAAGACTACTTTTACATGCCCTTTTGGTACTTTTGCTTATAGACGTATGCCTTTTGGTTTATGTAATGCACCTGCTACCTTTCAAAGATGCATGATGGCTATATTCTCTGACTTTTGTGAAAAGATTTGTGAGGTTTTCATGGACGACTTTTCCGTCTATGGATCTTCTTTTGATGATTGCTTGAGCAACCTTGATCGAGTTTTGCAGAGATGTGAAGAAATAATCTTGTCTTGAATTGGGAAAAGTGCCACTTTATGGTTAATGAAGGTATTGTCTTGGGGCATAAAGTTTCTGAAAGAGGTATTAAAGTTGATAAAGCCAAGGTTGATGCTATTGAAAAGATGCCATGTCCCAAGGACATCAAAGGTATAAGAAGTTTCCTTGGTCATGCCAGTTTTTATAGGAGGTTCATTAAGGACTTCTCAAAAATTTCTCGGCCTCTGACTAATTTATTACAAAAAGATATACCATTTGTCTTGATGATGATTGTGTAGAAGCATTTGAAATACTTAAGAAAGCATTGATCTCTGCACCTATTGTTCAGCCACCTGATTGGAATTTACCCTTTGAAATTATGTGTGATGCTAGTGATTATGTTGTAGGTGCTGTTCTAGGACAAAGAGTTGATAAGAAACTAAATGTTATTCAATATGCTAGTAAAACTCTAGACAATGCTCAAAGAAATTATGCTACTACTGAAAAAGAATTCTTAGCAGTTGTATTTGCTTGTGATAAGTTCAGACCTTATATTGTTGATTCTAAAGTAACTATTCACACTGATCATGCTGCTATTAAATATCTTATGGAAAAGAAAGATGCTAAACCTAGACTTATTAGATGGGTTCTCTTGCTACAAGAATTTGATTTGCATATTGTTGATAGAAAAGGAGTTGAGAACCCCGTTGCAGACAACTTGTCTAGGTTAGAAAATGTGCTTGATGACCCACTACCTATTGATGATAGCTTTCCTGATGAGCAATTAAATGTCATAAATGCTTCTCATACTGCTCCATGGTATGCTGATTATGCTAATTACATTGTTGCTAAGTTTATACCACCTAGTTTCACATACCAGCAAAAGAAAAAGTTCTTCTATGATTTGAGGCATTACTTTTGGGATGACCCACATCTTTATAAAGAAGGAGTGATGGTGTTATTAGACGTTGTGTACCTGAGCATGAACAGGAACAGATCCTACGCAAGTGTCACTCCGAAGCTTATGGAGGACACCATGCTGGAGATAGAACTGCACATAAGGTACTGCAATCTGGTTTTTATTGGCCTACTCTCTTCAAGGATGCCCGTAAGTTTGTCTTATCTTGTGATGAATGTCAAAGAATTGGTAATATTAGTAGACGTCAAGAAATTCCTATGAATTATTCACTTGTTATTGAACCATTTGATGTTTGGGGCTTTGACTATATGGGACCTTTTCCTTCCTCTAATGGTTATACACATATTTTAGTTGCTGTTGATTACGTTACTAAGTGGGTAGAAGCTATTCCAACTAGTAGTGCTGATCATAACACTTCTATTAAAATGCTTAAAGAAGTTATTTTTCCAAGATTTGGAGTCCCTAGATATTTAATGACTGATGGTGGTTCACATTTTATTCATGGTGCTTTCCGTAAAATGCTTGCTAAATATGATGTTAATCATAGAATTGCATCTCCTTATCACCCTAGTCTAGTGGTCAAGTAGAATTGAGTAATAGAGAACTAAATTAATTTTTGCAAAAGACTTTAATAGGTCTAGAAAGAATTGGTCCAAGAAACTTGATGATGCATTATGGGCCTATAGAACTGCATATAAAAATCCTATGGGTATGTCTCCGTATAAAATGGTCTATGGAAAAGCATGTCACTTACCTCTCGAACTAGAACACAAGGCTTATTGGGCTATTAAAGAACTTAATTATGATTTTAAACTTGCCGGTGAGAAGAGGTTATTTGATATTAGCTCACTTGATGAATGGAGAACCCAAGCCTATGAAAATGCCAAGTTGTTTAAAGAAAAAGTTAAAAGATGGCATGACAAAAGGATACAAAAGCGTGAGTTTAATGTAGGTGATTATGTATTGCTATACAACTCTCGTTTAAGATTTTTTGCAGGAAAACTTCTCTCTAAATGGGAAGGTCCTTACGTTATCGAGGAGGTCTACCGTTTGGTGCCATAAAAATCAACAACTTCGAAGGCACAAATCCGAAGGTGGTGAACGGTCAAAGAATCAAACATTATATCTCAGGTAATCCCATAAATGTTGAAACCAATGTTATTGAAACCGTAACCCCGGAGGAATACATAAGGGACACTTTCCGGAATGTTCAGACTCCGAAAAGGAATAGGTATGTGGTACGGTAAGTAAACCGACTCCAAAACAGTTTTTAAGGCAATATTTCTCCGTTTTGGAATATTTAGAAAAATAGAAAAATAAGAAGCAGTCCGGGAAGGACACGAGGCCTCCACGAGGGTGGAGGGCGCGCCCCCCTACCTCGTGGGCACCTCGTGTGCTCTCTGGACTCCGTTTTCGTACACGACACGTATTTTGGTCGGTAAAAATTCATTATATAATCTCCCGGGGGTTTTGACTCCCGTATCACGCAAAAATCTCCTTCGAGCTGTTTTCTGTCAGGGTTGTCAAGGCCAGGCACTATGTCATCTCCCTCCTCCTCCAACCATGAGGGCAACGATGCTTGGCTAATGAAGATAGAGCTGAAGAGAGAAGAACCCATGGAGATCAACAAGGATGAAGGGATCAAGAAGGCCATGGAGGACCAAGTTCCGGCAACAGAAGACACCCTTCAACTGAATCAATCTTCTTACCCCAATAGAAATCGAAGCTTTCAAGATGATTGAGTTAGCTCGTATACAAAATAAGTATCTCACACATGAAAATATTTTGTTGAAGGAGCACATCATCGCACTCAAGGGCATTATCCGCAAGTTAGAAGACCTCCTACGCTCAATGTGCGACTATCCATCATCAACATCCCCACCTTCTTCACCAACAAAGGAGACATAATCACATGGGTATGGGCACTCCACTTGGCAACTGCCAAGCTTGGGGGAGTGCCCCGGTATCGTATCACCATCACTTTTATCTTTACCGTTTTTCTTAGTTCGATCCTTTTGGTAATATCTTGATCTAGTAGAATAAAAGTTCTTAGTATGATCTAGTTGTGAGTTTTGCTTTATTATCCTTCTATGTAATCGAGTCCGTGAGCTATATAATAAAGATTAGTGTTGAGTCAAGGGCTTGATTATTTTGCCATGATCCTAAGTGAATAAAAGAAAAGAGAAGAAATAAAAAGAAACAAAGAGATCATGTGAGTCTTATGGAGAGTAATGAGCTCACATAGAAAGAGTATGATGAATAAAAGTTGTTGAGGGTTGACAAACACAGTTTTGGTCATCGTTGCAATTAATAGGAAGTAATAAAGAAAGAGAGGTCTTCACATATAAATATACTATCTTGGACATCTTTTATGATTGTGAGCACTCATTAAAATATGACATGCTAAAGAGTTGACATTGGACAAGGAAGACAACATAATGGGTTATGTTTTCTTACATCTGAGATGAATTATATTGTCTTGGATCTTCCAACATGATGAGCTTGCCTTTCCCCCTCATGCTAGCCAAATTCATTGCACCAAGTAGAGATACTACTTGTGCTTCCAAATACCCTTAAACCAGTCTTGCCATAAGAGTCCACCATATCTACCTATGGATTGAGTAAGATCCTTCAAGTAAGTTGTCATCGGTGCAAGCAATAAAAATTGCTCTTAAATATGTATGATTGATTGGTGTGGAGGAAATAAGCTTTATACGATCGTGTGATATGGAAGTAATAAAAGCGACAGACTGCATAATAAAGGTCCATATCACAAGTGGCAATATAAAGTGACGTTCTTTCGCATTAAGATTTTGTGCATCCAACCATAAAAGCGCATGACAACCTCTGCTTCCCTCTGCGAAGGGCCTATCTTTTACTTTTATCTCCTACATTGCATAAGAGTCATGGTTCCTTTTTACATTTTATCCTTTGGCAAGCATAGTATGTTGGAAAGATCCTGGTATATATGGCTAATTGGATGTGAGTTTTCATGAACTATTACTGTTGACATTACCCTTGAGGTAAAATGTTGGGAGGCAAGACTATAAGCCCCTATCTTTCTCTGTGTCCGATTAAAACTCCACACCCATAAGTATTGCGTGAGTGTCAGCAATTGTGAAAATTATTATTGATAGTTGAGTATATGGACTTGCTGAAAAGCTCTTATACATTGACTCTTTCCTATGTTATGATAAATTGCAATTGCCTTCAATGACCGAGATTGTAGTTGTTAGTTTCAATGAAGTTTACGATTCATACTTGATATTGTGATTGAAATTATACTTCTAGCATTAGAGATACTGACAAAAATTATATAAGTTGTTGTTGTAAGAATGATCATGATGCCCCCATGTTCGTATTTTATTTTTATCTACACCTTATCTCTAAAACATGTGGACATATTTTTTGATTTCGTCTTTTCGCTTGAGGACAAGCGAGGTCTAAGCTTGGGGGAGTTGATACGTCCATTTTGCATCATGCTTTTATATCAATATTTATCGCATTATGGACTGTTATTTCACTTTATATCACAATACTTATGCCTATTCTCTCTTATTTTACAAGGTTTACATAAAGAGGGAGAATGCCGGCAGCTGGATTCTGGGCTGGAAAAGGAGCAAATATTAGAGACCTATTCTGCACAGAATCCAAAAGTCCTGAAACTTCACGGAAGATGTTTTCCAAATATATAAAAAATACTGAGAGCAAGAACTTCACCAGGGGGGCCACACCCTGCCCACGAGGGTGGGGGCGCGCCCTACCCCCTGGGCGCCCCCCCTACCTCGTGGGCCCCCTGGTGGCCCTCCGGTGGCCATCTTCTGCTATATGGAGTCTTTCGATGGGAAAAAATCATAAGCCATCTTCTCGGACGAAACTCCGCCGCCACGAGGCGGAACCTTGGCGGAACCAATCTAGGGCTCTGGCGGAGCTGTTCTGCCGGGGAAACTTCCCTCCCGGAGGGGGAAATCATCGCCATCGTCATCACCAACGCTCCTCTCATCGGGAGAGGGCAATCTCCATCAACATCTTCATCAGCACCATCTCATCTCAAAACCCTAGTTCATCTCTTGTCTCCAAGTCCGGGATTGGTGCTAGTAGGTTGCTAGTAGTGTTAATTACTCCTTGTAGTTGATGCTAGTTGGTTTAATTGGTGGAAGATCATATGTTCAGATCCTATATGCATATTAATACCTGATACGTCTACAACTTATCTATAATTTTTTATTGCTCCATGCTATATTATCTACTGTTTTGGATGTTTATGGGCTTTATTATACACTTTTATATCATTTTTGGGACTAACCTATTAACCCAGAGCCCAGTGCCAGTTTCTGTTTTTACCTTGTTTTAGAATATCGCAGAAAAGGAAAACCAAACGGAGTCCAATTGACCTGAAACTTCACGGAACTTATTTTTGGATCAGAAGAAGCCCAGAAGACTTGGAGTGCACGTCAGGGGATCTACGAGGAGGCCACGAGGCAGGGGGCGCGCCCTCCACCCTCGTGGGCCCCTCGTGGCCCCCCTGAATACTTCTTCCGCCTATATATCTCCATATACCCTAAAAACGATCGGGGAGCACAATAGATCGGGAGTTCCGCCGCCAGAAGCCTCCGTAGCCACCGAAAACCAATCTAGACCCGTTCCGGCACCCTGCCGGAGGGGGAATCCCTCTCCGGTGGCCATCTTCATCATCCCGGTGCTCTCCATGACGAGGAGGGAGTAGTTCTCCCTCGGGGCTGAGGGTATGTACCAGTAGCTATGTGTTTGATCTCTCTCTCTCGTGTTCTTGAGGTGATACGATCTTGATGTATCGCGAGCTTTGCTATTATATTTGGATCCTATGATGTTTTCTCCCCCCCCCTCTACTCTCTTGTAATGAATTGAGTTTCCCCTTTGAAGTTATCTTATCGGATTGAGTCTTTAAAGATTTGAGAACACTTGATGTATGTCTTGCCGTGCGTATCTGTGGTGACAATGGGATACCACGTGATTCACTTGATGTATGTTTTGGTGATCAACTTGCGGGTTCCGCCCATGAACCTATGCATAGGGGTTGGCACACGTTTTCGTCGTGATTCTCCGGTAGAAACTTTGGGGCACTCTTTGAGGTTCTATGTGTTGGTTGAATAGATGAATCTGAGATTGTGTGATGCATATGTATAATCATACCCACGGATACTTGAGGTGACATTGGAGTATCTAGGTGACATTAGGGTTTTGGTTGATTTGTGTCTTAAGGTGTTATTCTAGTACGAACTCTAGGGCTGTTTGTGACACTTATAGGAATAGCCCAACGGATTGATTGGAAAGAATAACTTTGAGGTGGTTTCGTACCCTACCATAATCTCTTCGTTTGTTCTCCGCTATTAGTGACTTTGGAGTGACTCTTTGTTGCATGTTGAGGGATAGTTATGTGATCCAATTATGTTATTATTGTTGAGGGAACTTGCACTAGTGAAAGTATGAACCCTAGGCCTTGTTTCAAGCATTGCAATACCGTTTACGCTCACTTTTATCATTAGTTACCTTGCTGTTTTTATATTTTCAGATTACAAAAACCTTTATCTACCATCCATATACCACTTGTATCACCATCTCTTTCGCCGAACTAGTGCACCTATACAATTTACCATTGTATTGGGTGTGTTGGGGACACAAGAGACTCTTTGTTATTTGGTTGCAGGGTTGCTTGAGAGAGACCATCTTCATCCTACGCCTCCTACGGATTGATAAACCTTAGGTCATCCACTTGAGGGAAATTTGCTACTGTCCTACAAACCTCTGCACTTGGAGGCCCAACAACGTCTACAAGAAGAAGGTTGTGTAGTAGACATCAAGATCTTTTCTGGCCGTTGCCGGGGAGGTGAGTGCTGATACGTCTCTGTCGTATCTACTTTTCCAAACACTTTTGCCCTTGTTTTGGACTCTAACTTATGATTTGAATGGAACTAACCCGGACTGACGCTGTTTTCAGCAGAATTGCCATGATGTTGTTTTATGTGCAGAAAACAAATATTCTCGGAATGACCTGAAACTCCACGAGAGGTCTTAGAAAAAATAATAAAAAACTCGCCAAATATGAAGACCAGGGGGCCCACACCCTTCTCACGAGGGTGGGGGGTGCCCCCCTAGGGCGCGCCCCCCTACCTCGTGGGCCCCCTGTTGACCCTCCGACGCCAACTCCAACTCTATATATTGAGTTTCGAGAGAAAAAAATCAGAGAGAAGAAATCATGCGTTTTACGATACGGAGCCGCCGCCAAGCCCTAAAACCTCTTCGGAGGGCTGATCTGGAGTCCGTTTGGGGCTCCGGAGAGGGGAATCCGTCGCCATCATCATCATCAACCATCCTCCATCACCAATTTCATGATGCTCACCGTCGTGCATGAGTAATTCCATCGTAGGCTTGCTGGACGGTGATGGGTTGGATGAGATTTATCATGTAATCAAGTTAGTTTTGTCACGGTTTGATCCCTAGTGTCCACTATGTTGTGAGATTGATGTTGCTATGACTTTGCTATGCTTAATGCTTGTCACTAGGGCCCGAGTGCCATGATTTCAGATCTGAACCTATTATGTTTTCATCAATATATGAGTGTTCTTGATCCTACCTTGCAAGTCTATAGTCACCTATTATGTGTTATGATCCGTTAACCCCGAAGTGACAATAATCGGGATACTTACCGGTGATGACCGTAGTTTGAGGTGTTCATGTATTCACCATGTGTTAATGCTTTGTTCCGGTACTCTATTAAAAGGAGGCCTTAATATCCCTTAGTTTCCAATAGGACCCCGCTGCCACGGGAGGGTAGGACAAAAGATGTCATGCAAGTTCTTTTCCATAAGCACGTATGACTATATACGGAATACATGCCTACATTACATTGATGAATTGGAGCTAGTTCTGTGTCACCCTATGTTATGACTGTTACATGATGAACCGCATCCGGCATAATTATCCATCACTGATCCGGTGCCTACGAGTTTTCCATATACTGGTTTACGCTTATTTACTTTCCCGCTGCTACTGTTACAATCACTACAAAATACCAAAAACATTACTTTTGCTGTCTTTACTTTTGTTGCGCTACCACCACTATCATATTACTGTGCTACTAAACACTTTGCTGCAGATACTAAGTTTCCAGGTGTGGTGAATTGACAACTCAGCTGCTAATACTTGAGAAAATTAGAGCCACACTACTGGCCGCCAGTAATTCCTCTTCGATTTCCTTGCTCCGCTCTGTGTCGTTTGATTACTCACATGTACTTTTCTGGCTCTATCGAAATACCTGAAGCCACATACTTAACTACAGATCGTGGCTTGCCGAAATTCCCCCAATTATACTTGTGGTATAAGACCTTTGTCTTGGGCCTTTGCGGGAGCATAATACATAATTATTTGTAGTCACTTATGGGATTGATGGTGAAGTGGTCTGACTTGATCTCATGTCGCGGAAGACCTCAGGGAGATCACGAAAGAACCAGGCATCGATCCCTCATACGTGCAACTACGAGGGGAGGTAAGGAACTGCCATTCTCTAGCTCTGCACTTGATTCACCTGACCGATCTGTGTCCGCCGATGGAGGTGAGAGCTCATATGCAGAGAACACCTACGAGTCGTGCATGGACATCTCTGCCATATTCGTATAGTCTGATGCTGCCAGCCCGATGTTATTGGGATGACTTGCCATCCTCAGTGCTGACAGCTGCATGGGTGCGCACTATTACTCGTCCTCTTCCCTTCCAGAGCTGGGATGACTCTGCTCGTGTACAAATTGCTAGGGCTAGAGAAAAGAAACTATTGAATCTGAATACGATGATGAAAGTGATGATGAAAATATGCTGTTATTCCTGAGGGCTTATCTTTTTGATATGGAATCTTCTGCCGCTATTTTAGCTTGCAAAGATAGATATGAGCTTAAGAGGTTATTAATTAAATGGAACAAAGAATCACTTAGAGATAAAATGAAACCCGACCCTGCTTTTGCTACTTCACCTATTTGTGTTCCTGATAAGGATTATGAATTCTCTGTTGATCCTGATATAATTACTTTGGTTGAATCTGATCCGTTTTATGGCTATGAATCTGAAACTGTTGTGGCACATCTTACTAAGTTAAATGATATAGCTGCCCTGTTCACTAATGATGAGAGATCGCGTTACTTTTATATACTCAAAATATTTCCGTTCTCATTAAAGGGTGATGCTAAGATATGGTTTAATTCTCTTGATCCTGGTTGTGTGCGTAGTCCCCAGGATATGATTTATTACTTCTCTGCTAAATATTTCCCTGTCCGCTGCTCTATAGAGATAACAAGCTGCTTTGAGGGAAATATACAAACTTGTGCAAATTAAAGAGAGTCTCCCACAAGTTGGGGTAGGCTTCTCAGAGTTCCATTATGTCGTCTGTCTCGACCCCGCGTTTCTGGAGTCATCCTGCTGGAACGAGCCAACCTCTAGACCGAGGTCACGTGAATACTCTGTTAATGGACTGACAAACGCATCGCTACTCGTGAAGAGAATGTCGCTAGCCGGCCTAGTTGTTGACTCTAGGGTGCGTGGGTTCTCCTGTGTTGTAGTGGAAAGGAAGACACACGGATGACAGACTCGCAATAGTCGATCGAGTGTGAAAGATGGTTTGACAAATGCAAATAATTGGGTGGGCCCCACTGCGATGCTGAGCCAGCCCATTCGACGATGGATAGTCACATTCTCTTGCCTCAATACTGGAGCCGCCGCTCCGTTGCCTAACGAAGAGCCAGAAGCTTTTTGAAGCACACGTATGAGAACGTGTCTCTATTGTTCCTCGTGCCGCCAGCAATTGCTCTCCAATGCGCCGAAGATATGCAAGAGAGGCAAAAGAGCAAGATCTATGTGAGAACTGAGCAAGTATTGAAAGCCTAGCCACACGACGTCTACCTAGCGATATTACTGCACTACAGGTGAACGCAGCGACTCATCCATCGTCCGCTCTCCATGGCTCCCGGTGACTGTTGAAGAAGTACGACTAGGATCTTATCTAGTTCATGCTACAGCTCTAAGGAAATCCTTGAGCCCTGATGTCCTCAACGATATCCTACCACATCATAGTGGTCGCTATAACGGTTACTCATTCTCTACATGGATAGATTTCGATAGTGGACGGTATACTCGCCGTCACGATAGATATACGCCTCGATGCGGCCGCGCGATCAATCTGATGGACCTTCGTTCTGTGACCGTATGATTATGTTAATCTTACAGAATCTAAGTGCCGTTGGTCAAAATGCTTATCATCAGTTGCAGCTAGGTCAATTGAAATGATGTCCTACTCCTGTGGTTCAAGAAGCCCCTGCTTATCCGCTCCTCTTCAGTAATAGAGCCGGGTGAATTTCCATCTTCGTACACTAGACTCATATTATATACTAGTAGGAGAGTCTCTCACTTAAATCCTCTTCTTTGTTTTGCTATATCATCATGCTTTCTCATTATGGAAGTTGTACCTCCACTCACAGCGCCTTTGTCACTAGTATCAATGAGTAGCTATTCTCGCTGCAGCAATGGGAGGTTGTGGCTCTTTAGATGCAAGCATGTGAAATACGTCACCGTACAGACTGATTATAGTGGCGTCCGTGCTCGGCGTCACGACCTTGAAACATGAGTGCGTGCATGTCAGCAGTAGCTCATTCAGGAGAACCTTTGTATCCTGATCTCAGGCGCACCACATATAATGAGAGGAAGCGACTCCAAGTGATGCGTCAAAGAACTGAATGAGTGTCTTATGCTATGCACAGGATTGTCTAACCGGTGATAAGAGCAGACGCAAAGTGATTACAATATAGTGTGCACCAGCCTCTCCTCCACTGTGAGATGCGGTGATCTGCGCCTGAACCACGGCGTAGAGTAATCCAAATGATATATCTATGTCGATGCTGAAACACAAAGTGCTGGAGTACAACTGCCAGTGTACTCTACTCTGAGCCTACAGCAAAGAATATTCTAGTGAGTGAAGCGATGGCGTATTCACAGTGAGAGATGCATAGCTTCTAGCAACTCCTCGGTCGAACTGAAAAACATAAGTGACTCTCGTAGAAAATTGACTTTTGATGAACATGCGTCTCGATACTATGCATATATCCATAAAAGTAAGATATACAATCAACCGTAGCTATAGTGAATAACGAAAACGAAGACGTCATTGTGCTAGAGAAGATAGACGTGCTCGTGTACACGCAGCGACCACTATCGTGGTGCTTTCTACCGCCAGAACCCTGTCTTATCTTCTGAACCACCCTAATCCACATAGAAGAGTGGAGGTGCCCGATGGACGAGGTTGCTTGCACTCAGGAACTCGCGGGTTGCTGCAAAAACCCCTATAGCCTATACTTTGCGTATGTAGAGAGAGTGTCACGAGTGGACCTCAAGCAAATCGTTCTCTCGAGAAGCGTCTAGATTACTATTACTGCCTAGGATTATGAGAAGGATTCATTCAGATGTTACCTTACTAATAGAGACGGCAATAGCAGATTGAGCGCGATTACAGCTGCGAAAATTCTCTCCAACGCCGTTCATGCTCTAGCCATAATGTATTATCATCTGTCCGAGCGTGCTGGCATAACAGCGACACTGGAGAAAAACTTACGTGAGAGGCCGATCTGGTGCAAAGGGCTCCTCCCACATGGGTGAGAGCTTATCGCAGCCCGTCCGTTTTGGAGAAGAAGTACCCACCTCCTTTATAGGATCGCATTGCTTCCCGCACTCTAAAACACTATCTGGAAGCTGTCCTACGAAGCTCTGAGTGCTTATATGTCTATCTGGAGCCAGGTGTTAGTGTTATGCCTCTCTACTTATAGTCGCACTCTTGAGAGTAACCAGCCTGACGCGCTGACCTGATAATGCTATCTGTATCGCGTCAGCTGCATCATGTGGCTAGGATACAAATGGCAACTGTGCTCTGGTCTAGGCCTACTTTCCTCCCCTACGTCTCACGTAGGTGCACGTCCAGTCGCGCGCGTAGGCGGTGCTGGTGTGCCGATAAGCCTTACTCACTCTCTCTCAACACACTCTGCTCGTAAGTGTACTCCGGCAGTCCAGATGTCGACGATGCATCTGAGCACTCGATGAGTGTCTGGATGATTCTTTGGGCTCTTATGTGGCTCGTGCCTTTATCGTTAAATATACGTGTAGAGGAGCTGTGTGATTTGTCATATGCCAGGCGAGGCCTCAATGCTCCACGTTCGATGTAATGGTGAGTGGACACATGCAACGTGTACGAGCTGAGCGAGCTTCCAGCCAGACACACATCACGTGCCTGTTAAGACTCATACTAAGCTCTCGGCATATATTTCAAAGGTTTCTAGTTAACTTCTGAGTTGCCTGAGGTCTTCATTATCCTTCTTACCCTATGTCGCATATGGCTCCGCTCCAGGCATGGAAAGCCTATTGCTACTTTGGGGTGTGCCACTGAGGCGTAGCATATCTGCGTTCCAAGGTTTGCACAATATGTTTTGAAATGGTTGCTAGTGAACTGCGAACCATTGTCGGTGATGATGCAATTAGGAATCCCAAACCGTCTCACGAGGCCCTTGATGAACTTGATTGCCGAGCTGGCTGGGGTGGCACGGACGGCCTCCACTTCTGCCCACTTGGTGAACTTGTCGATGGCGGCGTAGAGGTAGCGGTAGCCTCTGGGTGCTTGAGGAAACGGGCCCAGGATGTCCAACCCACAGAATGCGAATGGCCAGGAGAGCGGGATAGTTTCGAGGCCTTGAGTGGGCTGGCGGATCTGCTTGGCATGGAATTGACAGGCTTCACAGGACCTTACCAACTCTGTAGAATCTGCTGCGGAACGCCTTGCCCACGAGGGTGCGCGATGAGGAGTGATGCCCGTAGTCCCCACCACGTATGTCGGCCAGTAGTTCACATCCTTGCTCCTTGGAGATGCATCATAAAGAAACATCGTTTGGACGCCTCCGATACAGATCACCGTCCTTGATGCAGTATGCAGTGACCTGGCGAGCCACACACTCCGCGTCTTCCTCCTTCTCCGGCAGGGTGCCCTGAAGCAGGTATGCCTTGAACTCCTCAATCCATCACCCCTCCCGAGGCTCGAGCGCGAGGAGGAGGCGGGGTTCTCAGCATTGCGCGTTGGGCCACAGCTGGGTGCCCGCGGGGGTGACTGCATATGGGAGATACCTTCCCTGGCGGCGAATGGGTTTGTTAAAAGACTTGATCAACCTTGTTAGTGTATCGATCCAGCGAACGCCGTGGCCGTATTCTATTTCATGATTCGGAATTAACAAGACTTGATCAATTGAGCATGAGATGGATGAAACTAGAAGCACAAACTTCTGTACCCCACTTTTACTTTCTGTTATTTATATTAAATAAAGTAAAAATAGTATTTTTGTCTGTTTCCTGACTTATCCGTGCAATATAAAAATATCCCGAAAATAAAAGTCCTCAGAATGCCATGCCAATTTAATATGATTTTTTCGGAATATTTGAGGATTTACTGTGCAAAAATTACCGCGGGAGGAGCTGCCACCTGGCCACGAGGGTGGTGGGCGCCCCTATAGGGCGCGCCCCCTGCCTCGTGGGCCCACGGTGGCCCTCCTCCACTTATCCCAGCACCCATCTTCTTCCTCTATCTCACACAAACCCGAAAAACCAACTCAAGCACGAGTTCCAGCCACTTTTGTTGTGATTTTCGATCTCCTTGCTCAAAGCACCTCTCGCAAAACTGCTTGGGGAGATTGTTCCTTGGTATGTGACTCCTCCATTGGTCCAATTAGTTTTTGTTCTAGTGCTTTATTCTTTGCAAATTTGTGCTGCATAGGTGACCATGTTCTTGAGCTTGCATGTCAAATTTATATGGTTCCAAGTAGTTCTAATGCTTGATATAGGCTCTAGGCACTTGTAGGAGTAGTTGCTATCAGTTTTATTGAGTTTTACTTTTATTTTGAAGTTACTAAAAATTTCAGATTTTCAGAAAAATGATGAGGAGATTATTGAGGGGCTCATCAAGCCAAAGCTCAAAGGAAAAGGCACCAAGCCTAAGTATAATTTGCCACGCACCGCGGAGATTCGGGGCGTGTGAATGGCCTTCTGAAGATTTCTTGAGAGCAGCCGGTATCTATGAAGACTTCCATGAATTGGCTCACAATGCAGGCCTCACCGCTTTCCTCCACGACCAATGCGATCAGTATCTCTTACTCACAAATACCTTTTGTGCAAAACTTTCATTTTCATTCTAGGAACTCACCACCTACGGTCGGAATTTCATTTATATGATGAGCCTAAGGAGATGTCACTTTATGATTTCTGTCGGATTTGTTTAGTCCCTTTTGAGGGCAAGACAGAAGAACCACATCATGATGATGTGGCTGGGTTTATTGATAATATCACTGTAGGAGAAACCAGGAAGGTTTCCGATGCACGAATCACTAGCATACATTTTCCTGTTTTGCGTTACTTTGCATTATTTGCTAGTCGTTGTTTAATTGGACGCGGAAATTCTGGAAACCTTAGTATCCCTGATTTAATTATTCTGCTCCAAGGTTTATACAGTGATAACACTTTTAGTTTGGGCGGTATTATTGCTAGACGGTTAAATATGAACCGTACTAAGGGCCCCATCTTTGGAGGCATCTATGCCACACGCCTAGCCGCACATTTTAACATACCTATTAGGCATGCTGAGAAGGAAGAAAAAGTGCTACCCCGTGTTTATCTAGATCGTAAAAGTATGGTGGCACATGATTTTATTGTTAAGAATAGGGCAGGGGAGCTTAGATATCAATTGTTCTTTAATAAACATCATCCTGAGACTATTACCTTGCCTGCTCCTTCTTTGTTTGATTTGACTGCAGGCACGTACCTTGTTCTGTTGACGGCTATTCACGCCTACCAAAACCCTACACCACCGAGGAGCCAGAACAGGAACCACAAAATGAGCCCCCACGACAATCTGTTTATTCTTGGGATCCAGAGATGACTGTCAGCCAGTGGCAGTCAGAGTCTTCTTCTTCATCACAATATGATCCCAACTATTCCTCCTCGTCACAGTACGACCCCAACAACTATTATTATGGATATCCAGCCAGGCCAGCCGTGGCCATAGACCAACTTAGGCCAAAAGCCTAAGCTTGGGGGAGTACGTATTTCTCACCGACATTACATTTATGTTCACACACACTCATTGCTAGATGTCGGTGCTCATACTTTTTCACTGTAATATCCATGCTAGTTTATTTTCCTTTTCCTGCTTTCTTCTTGTGTGTTGTTAAACCTTAAGAAAACCAAAAAAATTAGTAGTAGTTTATTTTTCTGCTGTAGTAGTAATAATTAAAAAGAAAACCCAAAAATATTTCCCGTTCTTCTTTTGCTTGTTGGGAGCTTTCCCGTGTAAATAGTTTTATTTCTTTTCTTTTCTTTGGGGGTCAAGTAGGAGAAGACCATAATTAAATTGTTGAAGTGGCTCTTATATGCATTATTGTTGATTAACCAAGAGCCCATATTGCCTTGTCTTCTCCTGTTTATTGAATGCTCGCAGATTCCAGCTTAGTCCAATGCACGTGCACTCTTATTATTATTCACACCGTTCGGTCGTGCAAGTGAAAGGCAATTATGATGATATATGATGGACTGACTGAGATGAGAAAAGCTGGTATGAACTCGACCTCTTTTGTTTTTGTAAATATGATGAGTCCCTCATTCTTGATTCAGCTTATTATGAATAAACATGTTTGCAATCACAATTAGAGATCATAGTTGCTTGTGCCATGCTTGATTAGCTATGAGTTATAATGATTTACCTTGTGTGCCAACATGCTATTGAGATGGTTATGATGTGGTATGATGGGGTGGTATCCTCCTTTGAATGATTTAAGTGACTTGACTTGGCACATGTTCACGCATGTAGTTGAAACAAATCAACATAGCCTTCACGATATTTATGTTCATGGTGGATTATATCCTACTCATGCTTGCATCCAATGTTTATTAATTTTAATGCATGTACATGGCTGTTGTCGCTCTCTAGTTGGTCGCTTCCCAGTCTTTTGCTAGCCTTCACTTGTACTAAGCGGGAATACTGCTTGTGCATCCAATCCCTTAAACCCCAAAGTTATTCCAGATGAGTCCACCATACCTTCCTATATGCGGTATCTACCTGCCGTTCCAAGTAAATTTGTATGTGCCAAACTCTAAACCTTCAAATAAACATTCTGTTTTGTATGCTCGAATAGCTCATGTATCAACAAAGGTTGTCCTTATCTTCCATGTTAGGCGGGTTATTCTCAAGAGGAGTGGACTCCGCTCCTCACTCACGAGAAAATGGCTGGTCACCGGGATGCCCAGTCCCATGCTTTATGCAAACTAAATCAAAATTAATTGCAAACAAAACTCCCCCTGGGACCTGATGTATGTTGGAGGCACTCGTTGTTTCGAGCAAGCCATGGATTGATGCTTGTTGGTGGAGGGGGAGTATAAACTTTACCATTCTGTTTGGGAACCGCCTATAATGTGTTTAGCATGGAAGATATCGCCATCTCTTAGTTGTATGTTGACAATGAAAGTATACCGCTCAAAATACAATTTATCTCTATTTCAAAACCGAGATCTGGCACCTCTACAAATCCCTGCTTCCCTCTACGAAGGGCCTATCCATTTACTTTTATGTTGAGTCATCACCCTCTTATTAAAGAGCACTAGCTGGAGAGCACAGCTGTCATTTGCATTCATCACTATTAATCTATGTTGGGTATGACTATGATTGGATCTCTTTTACCATGAATTACAATGTCTAGTCAGTCCTTGATCTTTAAAGGTGCTCTGCATTTATGTTTTGCGGTCTCAGAAAGGGCTAGCAAGATACCATCTTGTTATATCATATTATGATTGTTTTGAGAAAGTGTTGTCATCCGAGATTTATTATTATGACTTGCTAGTTGATTATGCTATTGATACGAGTAATTATGAGACCTGAGAATTATTGCAAATGTGGTTAGTTATGATCTATGCTGAAAACTTGAATGCTAGCTTGACATAGTTACAACAACAAGAGCAAACAGAGTTTGTAAAAGTTTTTCTTTCTTTCAGTTTGTCAACTGAATTGCTTGAGGACAAGCAAGGGTTTAAGCTTGGGGGAGTTGATACGTCTCCGTCGTATCTACTTTTCCAAACACTTTTGCCCTTGTTTTGGACTCTAATTGTATGATTTGAATGGAACTAACCCGGACTGACGTGTTTTCAGCAGAATTACCATGATGTTGTTTTATGTGCAGAAAACAAATATTCTCGGAATGACCTGAAACTCCACGGGAGGTCTTAGAAAAAACAATAAAAAATCCTCGCCAAATATGAAGATCAGGGGGCCCACACCCTTTCCACGAGGGTGGGGGCGCCCCCCCTAGGGCGCGCCCCCTACCTCGTGGGCCCCCTGTTGACCCTCCGACGCCAACTCCAACTCTATATATTTGCTTTCGGAGAGAAAAAAATCAGAGAGAAGAAATCATCGCGTTTTACGATACGGAGCCGCCGCCAAGCCCTAAAACCTCTCGGGAGGGCTGATCTGGAGTCCGTTCGGGGCTCCGGAGAGGGGGATTCGTCGCCGTCGTCATCATCAACCATCCTCCATCACCAATTTCATGATGCTCACCGCCGTGCGTGAGTAATTGCATCGTAGGCTTGCTGGACGGTGATGGGTTGGATGAGATTTATCATGTAATCGAGTTAGTTTTGTTAGGGTTTGATCCCTAGTATCCATTATGTTCTGAGATTGATGTTGCTATGACTTTGCTATGCTTAATGCTTGTCACTAGGGCCCGAGTGCCATGATTTTAGATCTGAACCTATTATGTTTTCATGAATATATGTGAGTTCTTGATCCTATCTTGCAAGTCTATAGTCACCTACTATGTGTTATGATCCGGCAACCCCGAAGTGACAATAATCGGGACCACTCCCGGTGATGACCATAGTTTGAGGAGTTCATGTATTCACTATGTGCTATGCTTTGTTCCGGTTCTCTATTAAAAGGAGGCCTTAATATCCCTTAGTTTCCAATAGGACCCCGCTGCCACGGGAGGGTAGGACAAAAGATGTCATGCAAGTTCTTTTCCATAAGCACGTATGACTATATACGGAATACATGCCTACATTACATTGATGAATTGGAGCTAGTTCTGTGTCACCCTATGTTATGACTGTTACATGATGAACCGCATCCGGCATAATTATACATCACTGATCCAGTGCCTACGAGTTTTCCATATACTGGTTTACGCTTATTTACTTTCCCGCTGCTACTGTTACAATCACTACAAAATACCAAAAATATTACTTTTGCTGTCTTTACTTTTGTTGTCGTTACCACCACTATCATATTACTTTGCTACTAAACACTTTGCTATAGATACTAAGTTTCCAGGTGTGGTTGAATTGACAACTCAGCTGCTAATACTTGAGAATATTCTTTGGCTCCCCTTGTGTCGAATCAATAAATTTGGGTTGAATACTCTACCCTCGAAAGCTGTTGCGATCCCCTATACTTGTGGGGGTTATCAGTGTTCATCCTCTTTCATTGTATAAACCATGTTAGTTTTATTTTTTCTTTCTTCTTATGTGTTTGAAAAACTTTGAGAAAATCAAAAAATATTTCTTCCTTCTTTTTCGGGTTTTCGTTCTAGTTTAATTAGTTGTAGTATTAAAAGAAAACCCAAAAATATTTCCCATTTCTTCTTTTGCTTGTTGGGAACTTTCCCGTGTAAATAGTTTTTCTTGTTTTTTTCCCTTGTTAAATTGTTTTCTTCAAGAAAAACTAAAAACTCCAAAAATATTTCAGTATGTTTCTATGAAATTCTTTTCTTGTGATGAATCATTGTAAGGAGGATACTATGATGAAAATGTTGATTGGCTCTTGTATGAATTATGGTTGATCTAACAAAGAGCCCATATTATTTTGTCTTCTCCTTTGAATAAATTTCTGCAGATTCCAGCTTAGTCCATGGCACCCTTGCACTATTATTATTTTCATATCATTCGGTCGTACAAGTGAAAGACAATAATGACGATGATTTGATGAAGTGACTGTGGCAAAGAAAAGCGGGTATGAACTCAACTTGTTTTTATTTTTGTAAATATGTTTTACTCATTATCCATGATTCAGTATATTAGGATTAAACATGTTTATGATGACAATTAGAGATTATAGTTGTTCATGCCATGCTTAAGTAGTTAGGAGTGGATAATGACTTATCTTGTGTCAACATGCATTAAAATGGTTATGATGTAATATGATAGTATGGTATCCTCCTCTGAATGTTTCAAGTGGCTTGACTTGGCACATGTTCACACATGTAGTTGATTCAAAACCAACATAGCCTCCACGATATTTATGTTCATGGTGTTTATATCCTAATCATGCTAGTATTCAATGTTAATTATTCGTAATCCATGATTATGACCGTTTTCACTTTCTAGTTGGTCGCTTCTCAATATATTGCTAGCCTTCACCTATACTAAGCGGGAATACTACTTGTGCATCCAAATCCTTAAACCAAAGTTGTTCCAGATGAGTCCGCTATATCTAGCCTATATGCTGTATTACTCTGCCATTCCAAGTAAATTTGCATGTGCCACCTCTAAATATTCAAATGAACATTTGTTTTGTGTGCCCGTACCGCTCATGAAGCGATAGGGGTGGTTAGTATCTTCCATGCTAAGCGGGTTATTCTCACGATGAATGTTCATTCACTTATCATTGCATGAGAGAAGGTTGGTAATTTGGATGCCCAATCTGTGGCACCCCGGCTCAGAGAAATCGGATGCCCCGTATTCCAGCCCAGAGATCAAGGTGAAGTCTTCTGGAATACGGCACTGCTTAGCATAGAACAAACCAGCTCTCTATTACCACACGAATATGAATACAAGGTCTTTACAATTTAATTTACTTGCTGATTTAATCATTGTTGTAATGTAATATGCCCCGTATTCCAGCCCAGAGATCAAGGTGAAGTCTTCTGGAATACGGCACTGCTTAGCATAGAACAAACCAGCTCTCTATTACCACACGAATATGAATACAAGGTCTCCAGATTACAATTTAGTTCTCTTGCTGATTTAATCATTGTTGTAATAAAGGTGTATCTCTGACGGGTACTTGTTACTAAAAGTCAGAGCAGAATGTACTTGTATTCAGACCGGATGTCTGCAATACAATGTTGTCAGCTGAAAATCTCATTGCTTTTACCGAGTTCCTTTGTGTATATTTGTACTTCTCGCGGCTTCTTCTGATCGGTGTTGGTTGATGAGCCATTTCCATAAGGGGGTAACACCGAAGATTCAAAACAAAGAAGCACGAAAAAATGATCGATTGCAACAAAGCACATAGCAAACAAGCTAAATAAAGCATACAACAAACAAGCTACAAAACTACTCCACACAGGCACGCACAAGCATGATACTAGAGCGAATGCACATGCACTACATGAAGGGCTACACCCTACGCTTGAGCAAACGCTTGGGAGCTGACGAACAAGCTAAGGGAGTAGCGAGTGGAACTGCTGACTCCGAAACTCCGGAGGGACGAGGCGGAGGGGTTGGTGAAGCTGGCGGAGATTGAGGTAGGGTGGCACCAAGCTATCTCCTGGCTCGAATGTCGTCTCGGACTAACTCGGAAATAAGAAGGCACTCGGCCTTCATGTAATGGGACATGGCGAAGATAGCCAGGTCTTCTTGGGGATTGACAGACGGGAACTTGATCCGCTTAGGATTCTCGACGATGGTGGGATAATATTGATAAGCACGGTTCTCTTGCACCATACTCTCTTGATGACGAAGACCGGTGATTCCTGCCATTGCGGCAAGCTGGACGGCACGCTCGGGAGTAGCGCCGTAACCACCGTGGAAACTGTACATACGCTTACCAACAGGAATCGGGGCTGACAGATGGACATGGGCAACATACTTCCAGGATTCTTCCTCCGGCAGAAAACTGGAATACTTGATATGGGGTGGATCTCCATGGGGATAAATGCTATGCCACATGTGGCCAAGGAGGGTGGCAAAGCTGAGAGGTGCAGGAGTGAGGTTGAAAGCAATAGGAACATCACCGGGAGCTATGGGGAGGGCATTGAACTCATGGAAGCTGACCGCCATCTATGCACGAAACAGGGGTTAGGGGTAACCGAATAAGACTATATGCAGCAAACAAATGCAACAATCAAATGCAGCAAGCAAGGGCAACAATCAAACCCTATACTACCGTTTTCTAACGTTCCAGCGGACTAGGACGCTCTACAGCTGAACCTGCTCTAATACCAAGTGTTGTGGCACCCCGGCTCAGAGAAACCGGACGCCCCGTATTCCAGCCCAAAGATCAAGGTGAAGTCTTATGGAATACGTCACTGCTTAGCATATAACAAACCAGCTCTCTATTACTAGGCGAATACGAATACAAGGTCTCCGAATTACAATGAATAATACCGGCATGGCGACACTACACAAACCACAGTTGCTCTATGCAAGCAGCATAACAACTCGAGGCAACGGAACCTCTACTGGCAGCGGAACAACGAACAACGAGGATGGACTCCAATCCGCAGGGACTCTTGCTGGAACATTTATCCTAGCTCGTGAACACAGGAACTACACCAAACAGGCAAGTAATCCAGGCACGACCTACAAACTGGCATGACACGCCAGGTTCAGTACATTGAATGTACTTGCAAGCTCACAATAAACCAAAAGCAATCAAGACAGACAACAACATGCAATTATAGGTCAACAAGGATTAACATGAAACTATCAGATTAATCTTAGCATAAACAAGATGAACATGATACAGCTAGCACATTATGAGCATGGCATGAACTTATGAACATGATGATACTAGCATGCAACAGGTTAACATTATCATGCGCTCGGGTTACCTCGTAACCAACACATGCATCAACTTACCAACATCGGTATCCAGGATACCTCCGTGATTCTCTCGTGATTACAACCAAGCTCTTTCTCATCATCGAACCGGGGTTATTATTAAGCAAGTTATTATTATTGTTGGCTCATAGTGTGACCAACACGAACTGGGCCCATATCCACGTGCGTGGCTATCGATAGATTTAACACACATACTCTGTAGAGGTAGCGCACTTTACCCACACCACGGAACCCATGGCCTCGCACTCCCATATGTGTGGACCAATGGCGTTCCGACAAAACCGATCTACTACCATGACACTCTCCCAGCCACTCCGACCAACTCCCCTTTGGGCTAAGTCATGGGTGGCCCCGTGCCTACCAAAGGCACCAACGGCCACCGTCATGGCAAAACGGTCCCAAACGGGGATAGTGGATCCATACTCAACAACGGGCACACAAGGCTTATGCCGTCCTACCTGGCCAAGGTAGCGCCCGCGCATAACCGTTCCTTCGTTGGAGGCACCAGTGAGAGGCATGACAATAGACCGCATTAGGGCCTCCCATAAAAGCAAATGTGGTTGTGAAAGTGCATTATATCAACTAGAGGGGGGTGAATAGGCGATTTTTATGAGAGTCTTCAAAACGTGGAAGTTATGAAGACACACAGTGAAGATTATGCCTAGCACTATGCAGCGGAAGTTAGATTACACTAGGCCAGCCATGGTCAAGTATTCAATAGAGTGAAAGCACAATGACAAATAGCTGAGATGTAATAAGGATCAGGTAGGAAGAAGTTATGAAACCAAACAGATCATACATTCATGTTGTGAAGACAAAAGATAGAGCAAGCATGCAATGGCTTCACAATGAATAACAATAAGAAAAAAAAAGGGAAGTGAAGATGAAACCAGTGACTCGTTGAAGACAATGATTTGTTGGACCAGTTCCAGTTGCTGTGACAACTGTAC
>NC_053025.1:524234587-524245394 GCF_003073215.2 Triticum urartu
AGAGAGAGATGACTCCACCACCACCTGAAGATCAAGCCTGAGCGATCTAGCACTATGCATTTTCTAGGAACTTTTTGGTAACTTGTTGCCAAAGGGGGAGAAAATGTATAGATCATAGGCTTCGAGAGAGAGTGTTTCTTTTCTCTCTTGCTTTATTTGGTGGTTTTTCGAACTTTGTTTGCTTTTGAGTGCTTGAGATACTATGTCATTGCTTGTGAGACATTGATGATCATGTGTTTGATCATAAGCTACACTTAATGCTTGGTGAATGCTATTATCTTATCTATCTTATGTGATCATTCACTATTCTTGGTGATGAGTGCATGTATTTCATTCTTATCATTTTAAGCGCTCCACCAAGATGTATGTGACATGGAAGAGTAACCCATGACTCTAACTCTTTGTGCATTTGCAGTCCAAAGCAAATTTTAAATATGCACAAATTTAGGGGGAGCTCTTACTTGTCACATACTTCTCAAAGCGACGATATATTTCATGCTTATTATCATTTGTCGAAGCTTTGATCTATATGTTGTCATCAATTACCAAAAAGGGGGAGATTGGAAGTGCAACTATCCCTAGGTGGTTTTGGTAATTCATAACAACATATAGCTCATTGAGCTAATGCTATTCCAAGATTTATTTCAGGAAAGCTCAATGATTGGCATGGCATGGATGTGAAAGTGGAACCCTCAAAATGCTAAGGACAAAGGATTGGCTCAAGCTCAAAAGCTCAAGACTCTTCATTTATATTTTAGTGATCCAAGATCACATTGAGTTTAGGAAAAGCCAATACTATCAAGGAGGGATGAGGTGTTGCTTAATGAGCCTCTTGCTTCATGTGCTTAGTGATATGCTCCAAAACCCTCAACTACTTTCCCATATCCACATATGACCTAAACCCTAAGCCAAACTCGGTCCTACCGATTTTTCCTATCCGGCGCCACCGAGTTTCACTTGTCATAAGCCACTGCCAAACCCTAGCAATTCGGTTCTACCGATAGGGATCTCGGTCTCACCGAGATGGGATTGCAAACTCTCTGTTTCCCTTTCGTAACTTTTCGGTCTCACCGAAAGAGCGAATCGGTCCCACCGAGATTGCAATGTAAATTCAGTGTTTCCTTTTTGTAACTTTTCGGTCTCACCGAAAGAGCAAATCGGTCCCACCGAGTTTGCCTGACCAACTCTCTGGTTAGCTAATTACCAAATTCGGTCTCACCGAGTTTGTGTAATCGGTCTCACCGAGATTACGTTATGCCCAAACCCTAACCATATCGGTCCTACCGAGTTGCATGTCAGTCCCACCGAAAATCTCTAACGGTCACTAGGTTTACCTTTTCGGTCCGACCGAGTTTGTTGATTCGGTCCCACCGAGATTGGAAAACTGTGTGTAACGGTTGGATTTTGTGTGGAGGCTATATATACCCCTCCACCTCCTCTTCATTCGTGGAGAGAGCCATCAGCACACTACAACCATTCCAACTCATATGTTCTGAGAAAGAACCACCTACTCATGTGTTGAGACCAAGATATTCCATTCCTACCATATGAATCTTGATCTCTAGCCTTCCCAAGTTGCTTTCCACTCAAATCTTCTTTCCACCAAATCCAAATCCTATGAGAGAGAGTTGAGTGTTGGGGAGACTATCATTTGAAGCACAAGAGCAAGGAGTTCATTACCTACACACCATTTGTTACTTCTTGGAGAGTGGTGTCTCCTAGATTGGCTAGGTGTTCACTTGGGAGCCTCCGACAAGATTGTGGAGTTGAACCAAGGAGTTTGTAAGGGCAAGGAGATCGCCTACTTCGTGAAGATCTACCGCTAGTGAGGCAAGTCCTTCGTGGGCGATGGCCATGGTGGGATAGACAAGGTTGCTTCTTCGTGGACCCTTCGTGGGTGGTTGCTTCTTCGTGGACCCTTCGTGGGTGGAGCCCTCCGTGGACTCACGCAACCATTACCCTTCGTGGGTGGAGCCCTCCGTGGACTCGCGCAACCGTTACCCTTCGTGGGTTGAAGTCTCCATCAACGTGGATGTAGGATAGCACCACCTATCCGAACCACGGGAAAAACATCCGTGTCTCCAATTGCGTTTGAATTCTCCAAACCCTTCCCTTTACATTCTTGCAAGTTGCATGCTTTACTTTCCGCTGCCAATATACTCTTTGCATGCTTGCTTGAATTGTGTGATGATTGCTTGACTTGTCCTACAATAGCTAAAATCTGCCAAGAACTAAAATTGGGAAAAGGTTAAGTTTTTATTTGGTCAAGTAGTCTAATCACCCCCCTCTAGACATACTCTTTCGATCCTACACCAGTGCCAGTGCCAGTTTCTGTTTTTTCCTTGTTTTAGAGTTTCACAGAAAAAGAATACCAAATGGAGTTCAAACAGAATAAAACTTTCGCCATGATTTTTCTTGGATCAGAAGACACCCAGGAGACTTGGAGTACAAGTCAGTGGAGCCTCTAGGCGGCCACAAGGGTGGAGGGCGTGCTCCTCGACCTTGTGGGCCCCTCCTAGCTCCCCTAACCTAATTCTTTCACCTATATATACTCTTATACCCCAAAAACATCCAAGGGAGCCACGAAACCACTTTTCTACCGCCGCAACCTTCTGTACCCGTGAGATCCCATCTTGGGGCCTTTTCCGGCATCCTGCCGGAGGGGGAATCGACCACAGAGGGCTTCTACCTCAACACCATTGCCTCTCCGATGAAGTGTGAGTAGTTTACTTCAGACCTACGGGTCCCTAGCTAGTAGCTAGATGGCTTCTTCTGTCTCTTTTAGTCACAATACAATGTTCTCCTCGATGTTCTTGGAGATCTATTCGATGTAATACTCTTTTGATGTGTGTTTCCCGAGATCCGATGAATTGTGGATTTATGATCAGCTTATCTATGAATATTATTTGAATCTCCTCTGAATTCTTATATGCATGATTTGATATCTTTGCAAGTCTCTTCGAACAATCGATTTGGTTTGGCCAACTAGATTGGTTTTTCTTGCAATGGGAGAAGTGTTTAGCTTTGGGTTCAATCTTGCGGTGTCCTTTCCCAGTGACAGTAGGGGCAGCAAGGCACATATTGTATTGTTTCCATCGAGGATAATAAGATGGGGTTTTCATCATATTGCTTGAGTTAATCCCGCTACATAATGTCATCTTGCTTAATGCGTTACTCTGTTCTTAGAAACTTAATACTCTAGATACAGGCAGGAGTCGGTCGATGTGTGGAGTAATAGTAGTAGTTGCAAAATCGTTTCGATCTACTTGACATAGACGTGATGCCTATATTCATGATCATTGCCTTGGATATCGTCATAACTTTTGCGTTTTTCTATCAATTGCTCGGCAGTAATTTGTTCACCCATCGTAATAATTTCTATCTTGAGAGAAGCCACTTGTGAAACCTATGGCCCCTGGGTCTATTTTCCATCATATAAGTTCCCGATCTACAATTCTAGTTTACTATTTATCTTACTTGCAATCTTTTACTTTCCGTTCCATAAACCAAAAATACCAAAAATATTACTTTACTATTTATCTATCTCTATCAGATCTCACTTTACGAATAACCGTGAAGGGATTGACAACCCCTTTGTCACGTTGGTTGCAAGTTGGTGTTTGTTTGTGCAGGTATTCGATGGCTTGTTGCGTAGTCTCCTACTGGATTGATACCTTGGTTCTCAAAACTGAGGGAAATACTTACGCCTCTTTGCTGCATGACCCTTTCCTCTTCAAGAGAAAAACCAATGCAAGCTCAAGAGATAGTATTGGCACACATCCTTATTTTTATTTTTATTTTTTAAACAAAGGAGAGGCGCTCAAGGCGCCAATTTCATTTCAAATCAAGCTCAAGTACATGATACAACAAAGACTACAACTCCTGGGCAATCAAGCAGTAACAAATGTAGAAAGAAGAACAGCTAAATTGCGCCTATGAGCTTGACTGAAACATCTAAAGACAGGTTCCACGTTGAAAGTAAGAACTTGATAATGTTTTAATGAACTATCAGTACAAGAGATGTTATGTAATATCCAAATCCTCTCGATTACTGTTTTCTGGTTGCTATGAATGAGGCATGCAACATATAATCTGTTGACGAATATGTTGTTTAGTGTTTCACACATCTGATGAGCTAAATTTCCTAAATCTGAGTCTCTCGGATCGGACAATGACGGAGAATGTGGTGTCGTTTTCCCTCCCGAGGGCAATTTTTTGGAGCAGAGGTTCACTGGAGAGGCCAATAGGTGATGCGGTGTTGCATCTACCGCATTGAAGACAGCGGGTCTCGGCGGCTTGGAGTAGTGGAGTCTCGGCGTTGGACGCAGTTTGGTGGACGCGCGCAGGCTGATGGCGTTGTTGGGAATCATCGTGATGTCGACGACAGATGGGCCTGGAAATGTCTATGCAATGATCCCTCCTGAAGATGGGATGGCGGAAGATGGCGGCAGCAGACCTAGACTGTGCGCATGCGGTGCGCGTTGTGGGACGCCTAGACCGATTGGTGCTCTCAACTTGCCATGCAGTCGGCTTCTTGATGCCACTGAATTAGATGGTGTCCGTTGATGCGGTCAGAGCAGATCTTTATACTTGTAGGTGTAGCGACTTTGTTCGTCTCGAAGGTGGTTTCGGGTTAATTTTTGTATTTATTTTATTAGATTTTGTCGAATAACTTAATAAAGATGATAGCATACATCATTTTGGTGCAGAGGCCGGGAGTAATCCTCCTTTAAAAAATATTTGAAGAGCTAAATGTACACAAAATCACCTGAACTAACTATTTAGCATGAGCGATGAACTATATCAAAGAAAAAAATCACATGAACAAGACTATTAGTACAGCTTCGGTCAGGAGAAGCAAAGTTCACTCAGTGAGTAGTTGCGGTGGGGTTACCATGTCTTAATAGTTCACTAAATGCACAAGTGGTCTCACATATTATTATCACATTGGATTTTTGCTTCCTCAGACTAGCCATAATGGGTAGTAACATAGAGCATTAGCATGCCCATGTTACTGCTCTATATTACTACCTCTATAGTGGGGAGTAACATATGTGTGGTAACATGCAATACTTTATTTATTATGCTATAGACTCATCTTATCTTGATATGTGTGATGTTACTCATACTCCCTCCGGTCCTTTTTACTCTGCATATTAAAATTCTCTGAAGTCAAACTTCACAAAGTTTGACCATATTTATATGAAAACATATCATACTCCTGATGTAATCCTTCGACCTTCATTTGAGTGGTAATATATTCAAGTGGGGAAGCTCTCCCCCCGGTGACCGTTCAAAAAAAATATATCAACATCTGTCATGCTAAAGTTATACAATATGAAACATTAAATCATGACACATCTATTGATATTGATTTTAGATTGTGAATGTTGGTACTTTTTTCTATAAAGTTGGTCAAACTTTACGAGGCTTGACTTTAGTCAAATCTTATATGCGAACTAAAAAGGACCGGAGGGAGTACTAGTAGTAACTAGCTATGTTACTACATGCCTCTTGATAACCCACAAGTATAGGGGATCGCAACAGTTTTCGAGGGTAGAGTATTTAACCCAAATTTATTGATTTGACACAAGGGGAGCCAAAGAATATTCTCAAGTATTAGCAGCTGAGTTGTCAATTCAACCACACCTGGAAACCTTAAGTATCTGCAGCAAAGTTTAGTTAGCAAAGTATATGAATAGTGGTGGTAGCGGCAACAAAAGTAAAGACAGCAAAAGTAATGTTTTTGGTATTTTGTAGTGATTGTAACAGTAGGCAAGCGGGAAAGTAAATTAGCGAGAAACCAGTATATGGAAAACTCGTAGGCCCGGATCAGTGATGGATAATTATGCCGGATGCGGTTCATCATGTAACAGTCATAACATAGGGTGACACGGAACTAGCTCCAATTCATCAATGTAATGTAGTCATACGTGATTATGGAAAAGAACTTGCATGACATCTTTTGTCCTACCCTCCCGTGGCAGCGGGGTCCTATTGGAAACTAAGGGATATTAAGGCCTCCTTTTAATAGAGAACCGGAACAAAGCATTAGCACATAGTGAATACATGAACTCCTCAAACTATGGTCATCACCGGGAGTGGTCCCGATTATTGTCACTTCGGGGTTGCCGGATCATAACACATAGTAGGTGACTATAGACTTGCAAGATAGGATCAAGAACTCACATATATTCATGAAAACATAATAGGTTCAGATCTGAAATCATGGCACTCGGGCCCTAGTGACAAGCATTAAGCATAGCAAAGTCATAGCAACATCAATCTCAGAACATAGTGGATACTAGGGATCAAACCCTAACAAAACTAACTCGATTACATGATAAATCTCATCCAACCCATCACCGTCCAGCAAGCCTACGATGGAATTACTCACGCACGGCGGTGAGCATCATGAAATTGGTGATGGAGGATGGTTGATGATGACGACGGCGACGAATCCCCCTCTCCGGAGCCCCGAACGGACTCCAGATCAGCCCTCCCGAGAGGTTTTAGGGCTTGGCGGCGGCTCCGTATCGTAAAACGCGATGATTTCTTCTCTCTGATTTTTTCTCTCCGAAAGCAAATATATAGAGTTGGAGTTGGCGTCGGAGGGCATCCAGGGGGCCCACGAGGTAGGGGGGCGCGCCCTAGAGGGGGGGGCGCCCCCACCCTCGTGGACAGGGTGTGGGCCCCCTGGTCTTCATCTTTGGCGAGGATTTTTATTATTTTTTCTAAGATGTTCCGTGGAGTTTCAGGTCATTCCGAGAATATTTGTTTTCTGCACATAAAACAACACCATGGCAATTCTGCTGAAAACAGCGTCAGTCCGGGTTAGTTCCATTCAAATCATACAAGTTAGAGTCCAAAACAAGGGCAAAAGTGTTTGGAAAAGTAGATACGACGGAGACGTATCAACTCCCCCAAGCTTAAACCCTTGCTTGTCCTCAAGCAATTCAGTTGACAAACTGAAAGAAAGAAAAAACTTTTACAAACTCTGTTTGCTCTTGTTGTTGTAACTATGTCAAGCCAGCATTCAAGTTTTCAGCATAGATCATAACTAACCACATTTGCAATAATTCTCAGGTCTCATAATTACTCATATCAATAGCATAATCAACTAGCAAGCCATAATAATAAATCTCGGATGACAACACTTTCTCAAAACAATCATAATATGATATAACAAGATGGTATCTCGCTAGCCCTTTCTGAGACCGCAAAACATAAATGCAGAGCACCTTTAAAGATCAAGGACTGACTAGACATTGTAATTCATGGTAAAAGAGATCCAATCATAGTCACACCCAATATAAATTAATAGTGATGAATGCAAATGACAGTTGTGCTCTCCAGCTAGTGCTTTTTAATAAGAGGGTGATGACTCAACATAAAAGTAAATGGATAGGCCCTTCGCAGAGGGAAGCAGGGATTTGTAGAGGTGCCAGAGCTCGGTTTTGAAATAGAGATAAATTGTATTTTGAGCGGTATACTTTCATTGTCAACGTAACAACTAAGAGATGGCGATATCTTCCATGCTAAACACATTATAGGCGGTTCCCAAACAGAATGGTAAAGTTTATACTCCCCCTCCACCAACAAGCATCAATCCATGACTTGCTCGAAACAACGAGTGTCTCCAACATACATCAGGTCCCAGGGGGAGTTTTGTTTGCAATTAATTTTGATTTAGTTTGCATAAAGCATGGGACTGGGCATCCCGGTGACCAGCCATTTTCTCGTGAGTGAGGAGCGGAGTCCACTCCTCTTGAGAATAACCCGCCTAACACGGAAGATAAGGACAGCCTTGGTTGATACATGAGCTATTCGAGCATACAAAACAGAATGTTTATTTGAAGGTTTAGAGTTTGGCACATACAAATTTACTTGGAACGGCAGGTAGATACCGCATATAGGAAGGTATAGTGGACTCATCTGGAATAACTTTGGGGTTTAAGGGATTGGATGCACAAGCAGTATTCCCGCTTAGTACAAGGTGAAGGCTAGCAAAAGACTGGGAAGCGACCAACTAGAGAGCGACAACAGCCATGTACATGCATTAAAATTAATAAACATTGGATGCAAGCATGAGTAGGATATAATCCACCATGAACATAAATATCGTGAAGGCTATGTTGATTTGTTTCAACTACATGCGTGAATATGTGCCAAGTCAAGTCACTTAAATCATTCAAAGGAGGATACCACCCCATCATACCACATCATAATCATCTCAATAGCATGTTAGCACACAAGGTAAATCATTATAACTCATAGCTAATCAAGCATGGCACAAGCAACTATGATCTCTAATTGTCATTGCAAACATGTTTATTCATAATAAGCTGAATCAAGAACGAGGGACCCATCATATTTACAAAAACAAAAGAGGTCGAGTTCATACCAGCTTTTCTCATCTCAGTCAGTCCATCATATATCATCATAATTGCCTTTCACTTGCACGACCGAACGGTGTGAATAAAATAAGAGTGCACGTGCATTGGACTAAGCTGGAATCTGCGAGCATTCAATAAACAGGAGAAGACAAGGCAATATGGGCTCTTGGTTAAATCAACAATAATGCATATAAGAGCCACTTCAACAATTTAATTATGGTCTTCTCCTACTGACCCCACAAAGAAAAGAAATAAAACTATTTACACGGGAAAGCTCCCAACAAGCAAAAGAAGAAGGAAATATTTTTGGGTTTTCTTTTTAATTATTACTACTACAGCAGAAAAATACTACTACTAATTTTTTTGGTTTTTCTTAAGGTTTAACAAACACACAAGAAGAAAGCAGGAAAAAGAAAATAAACTAGCATGGATATTACAGTGAAAGAGTATGAGCACCGACATCTAGCAATGAGTGTGTGTGAACATAAATGTAATGTCGGTGAGAAATACGTACTCCCCCAAGCTTAGGCTTTTGGCCTAAGTTGGTCTATTGCCAGGGATAGCCTGGCGGATACCCATAGGTGTAGCTGGGGTCGTACTGCGACGAAGAATAGTTGGGATCATACTGATGTGCAGCGGTTATCGCCTGCTGAGCTGCAGCGTGGAGTCGAGCTGCCTCCGCTCTCCTCTCGTACTCTTCTGCCTCCTCTCTGGTAATAACATATCTTCTTTTTGTCTGTGAATCAAAGAAGGCAGGAGCAGGGAGAGTAATATGGAAAACACGTCGTTTATCAAAAATTAAACGATATAAGAGAGGTGATTCAGGCCTCTCGACAAACTGGTGCAAAGCCATAGAGTTTAATCTAAATATGCAGGAGGCAACTCCGTATCACCCTCATGAATGTCTATCTCAAGAAAATGAGCTAAGCGGGTTGCATAAATTCCTCCAAAGAAATCTCCATTATGTCTATTATGATGCAACCTACGAGCTACAATGGCTCCCATATGATAAGATTGGTCTCCTAACACAGCACTCCTAAGAATGCTAAGATCAGGGAACACACATGTGACATGCTTCATTCTTAGCATTTATGCATCTACCGATGAAGAGAGCAAAATAATGTATAGCAGGAAAGTGAATGCTCCCTATGGTAGCCTGCGTTATATCTCTAGATTCCCCACAGTTATACTAGCAAGAAAGTTTCTAAATTCAGATTTAGGGGGATCCCTAACACTACCCCATGATGGAAGTTTGCAAGCAGAAGTGAAATCCTCTAAGTCCATGGTATAAGATTTGTCGTAGAGATCAAACATGACTGAAGGAGAATTACGCGAAGATGAATACTCAAACCTCCTCACAAATGAACTTGTGAGATCATGATACTGGGGACATTTTTTAGCCTCAAAATCCTCAAGACCGGCATTGCGCAAATATGCTTTGAATTCTTCTTTAATTCCCGCACGGTCCATCAAATTTTCTGATGACCATTCGCAAGGCCATACCGGAGCGTCTCTTGGTGGATCCTTGTCAGCATCGCGCATAGCAATCCTGGGTCCGTGCTTCTTAGAAGAACCACCTTGGAACATCTTCCTAAGCATATTGTTTTTCTCTGAAAAATTCTGAAAATTTTAGTAACTTCAAACAAAAGTGAACCAACTTCAATAAAACTGATAGCAACTACTCCTACAAGTGCCTAGAGCCTATATCAAGCATTAGAACTACTTGGAACCATATAAATTTGACATGCAAGCTCAAGAACATGGTCACCTATGCAGCACAAATTTGCAAAGAATAAAGCACTAGAACAAAAACTAATTGGACCAATGGAGGAGTCACATACCAAGGAACAATCTCCCCAAGCAGTTTTGCGAGAGGTGCTTTGAGCAAGGAGATCGAAAATCACAGCAAAAGTGGCTGGAACTCGTGCTTGAGTTGGTTTTTCGGGTTTGTGTGAGACAGAGGAAGAAGATGGGTGCTGGGATAAGTGGAGGAGGGCCACCATGGGCCCACGAGGCAGGGGGGCGCGCCCTAGAGGGGGCGCCCACCACCCTCGTGGCCAGGTGGCAGCTCCTCCCGCGGTAATTTTTGCACAGTAAATCCTCAAATATTCCTGAAAAATCATATTAAATTGGCATGGCATTCTGAGGACTTTTATTTTCGGATATTTTTATATTGCACGGATAAGTCAGGAAACAGACAGAAAAATACTATTTTTACTTTATTTCTACTAATTAACAGAAAATATAGAGAGGGTACAGAAGGTTGTGCTTCTAGTTTCATCCATCTCATGCTCATAAAAAAGAATCCACTAACAAGGTTGATCAAGTCTTGTTAACAAACTCATTCCGATAATCATGAAACTGGAGAAATTTCGAATAACACTAAGTTACCTCAACGGGGATATGCACAT
>NC_053025.1:524246394-524323723 GCF_003073215.2 Triticum urartu
TTTGTGAGTTCGAAACTCACACAAGCGCCTAATTTTTAGCTGCTCCCCAATAAGGCCCAGGTTGGCCCATGCAGGACAGTCAGACGAAATTCAGCCCAATTACTAAAAAGCAAATTAATAGCGGGATTCAATTACTAAAAAGCATATGAATAGTACCACCTCGGATAATATGAGCGAAAAAACTGAAAGCGTAAATTTACGGGAAGAAGCGTATTGTGACGGTGAACCCACGGAGTCCTCTGTTTTTTGCATTTGTGAGTTCGAAACTCACACAAGCGCCTAATTTTTAGCTGCTCCCCAATAAGGCCCAGGTTGGCCCATGCAGGACAGTCAGACGAAATTCAGCCCAAGTACTAAAAAGCAAATTAATAGCGGGATTCAATTACTAAAAAGCATATGAATAGTACCACCTCGGATAATATGAGCGAAAAAACTGAAAGCGTAAATTTACGGGAAGAAGCGTATTGTGACGGTGAACCCACGGAGTCAATCTGTGCTTTATTATTAGGGATAGATTATTATTGTTATTATTATTATTATTATTGTTATTATATTATATTATATTATTATTATAATAATATTATTATTATATTATATAGGGATTAGGGATTAGGGATTAGGGATAGGGATTAGGGTTAGGGATTAGGGATTAGGGTAGATTATTAACTAGCACATACGCCCGTGTGTTGCAACGGGGTAATAAAGATTGACATTATTCTACTGACAAACTCAATCACAATACCTATATGAATTTCATAGAAATTTTGTTAAAAAAATTCCAACTAAGTCAACCATATAATACCCATTTGTGAAAAATTTCCAGCTAGGTTGACCATGTTTATAATACACACATCCTGATCTTTTATCAAAACCACAGAGGTAAGTAAATTCCTATAACTGTAGATAAAACTGCAATATATCCACCTAGATGAAATTGTATTACATCAATTTGCGCACACTCATTGCTCCAAAAAGATTGAGATGTAGTTACCTAACAGAAGTTGACTTCCAACATGAATTCAGTCAATTGCTTGGTATCACCTATACATACAAAAAGAGAAAAGGTCATCAGTCATTTTCCTACATCTTTATATGTCATCTTTGTAGCACAGATGCCCGTGCGCTGCAATGGGAGTAACTTTTGGTGTGGATTCAAATTTAGCGAGAATTGTTCGATTTTGTTCATTTCACCAACTTGCTCGACGCGCACCTTCTTCTAGTCAACTTTGAAAAATCCCCCCTTCTTCTGCGCAACTGTGACAAATTATATATCTATATCGATAGAGGAAGGTAAAAAAATTGAAAAAAAAATAGTTCACTCCATATCTTAAAAAGTCACAAATATGGTTTCTCACCCCGCCAAAAAAGGTTACTTTCCTCTCTAATGATTGTTCTTGTGATACTGTAAACATAATGTAATTGTCATCGTGTCTGCCAGAGTTTCACTAAAAGGAAAAAAAGAAAATTAGCTAAAATCAGGAACCGATTAAGAAAATTATGGAACTTAGAAACTTTTGTTCAAAATTGTACAATTAAAAATCTTGATTTTATCTAAAAATCAGATTAATAACAGAAAGTTCAAGTATAAAATAAAATAATTTAATGTTGGATTTCCTACTAATTAATTTTATGACATGCATATATATGCCCGCTTTTTAAGTAGGAAGGCAATCAGCGACAATAATTATCCCCGCGTGCATGTTGCTTTTTTTTAGATCTGCATCTCCACTTTTAAGTAGGAAAGCAATCAAGTTGCACTAATTAAATCATTGCCTTCCCGTGGAGTCAACTTCTTCATTTACCTTTTTTTTTCTTAGCGTTATTCCTTCCTTTCTTGTCTTTCTAATTGCCGATAATCATTTATTTCTTAGATTCTCGGGGCAGCTATGCTTATTTTTCAATAAATTTATAACCTAACACATTCACGGCTTTAGCCCAGTCGGTTGTGCATGTTGAGATGAAACAGCAGGTCATGAGTTCGCTCCCCATGAAAATCAACTAATAATTTTAAAAAAATCAACTAATTTTTGCGCTGCGCTCCTCTACAATCTCAGCCCATATGCAAGGGCAAAGTTGTTGCTCACAATCTAGGCCCATGTAGGGCAAAGCCCATAACGATAGGAAAACATACAAGAAATTCATAACCTAACTCCCCATGAAAATCAACTAATAATTTTAAAAAAATCAACTAATTTTTGCGCTGCGCTCCTCTACAATCTCAGCCCATATGCAAGGGCAAAGTTGTTGCTCACAATCTAGGCCCATGTAGGGCAAAGCCCATAACGATAGGAAAACATACAAGAAATTCATAACCTAACTCCCCATGAAAATCAACTAATAATTTTAAAAAAATCAACTAATTTTTGCGCTGCGCTCCTCTACAATCTCAGCCCATATGCAAGGGCAAAGTTGTTGCTCACAATCTAGGCCCATGTAGGGCAAAGCCCATAACGATAGGAAAACATACAAGAAATTCATAACCTAACACGTGCATGGCTTTAGCCCGTCGGTTTTGTACGTTGAGATGAAAACAGCAGGTCATGAGTTTGATCCCCATGAAAATCAACTAATTTTTGCGCTGCGCTGTCGTTGCTCACAATCTCGCCCCATGTGGGGCAAAGCCCATGACGGTAGAAAAACGTAATTTATCGAATCTATATCGATGGCAATATTAGTACCACCTCGTGTATATGTCTTAAATTTAAACTGAAAGCGTAAATTTACAGAAAGAAAGCGTATTGTGATGGTGAACAGAAAAAAAGCCTATTGTGACGGTGAACCCACGGAGTCAATCCGTGCTTTATTATTAAAAAAATAGGGATAGATTAGAGATAGATTAGGAATAGATTAGGGAAAGATTTCTTCTACAAGTTATTATAGTCACGTATGCCCGTCCTTTCACGTTCTTTCAGACTATTACACCGGCCCATATATGTTTCCAGCCAACCAGCCCACGTTTTCTTAGGTGGTTGATCCATTAAGAGGACGTAGTGTGTACGGCACCACCGTCGTTGTCGCTGTGTACGTTTTGGACATAATCATCATACGAGAACTATTCCAATACGAAGTCATGAGTGCCCCGACCCGGATTTCACATATAATTTCATCGTTAGAAGATGAAAGGCTCGACCTGAAATCCAGCTAAATTGTGCCTCTCGCCGGCCCCGCTGTCCCACGCACAGTCGTAAAAACTCCCTCCACGTGTTCCTTGAGCCACGCACCAAGCGCTATCGTGGACGACTCGAGCGACCGGCCACCGACCCCCGCGTTCAATTTGCAGCCCAACCCGCCATCAAACGCACGCCGCCGTCCCGATCTCCTCTGTCGCCTCTCTTCCCCAACGCCACGAGCTCGACTCGCAAATGCCATGGCGGCCACTGCCTACCTTTGCTCGCCCGCGCGTCGCGGAAGAAGACCATGCATGGCAGGCACCATCAACCGAGTCGGCCTGCCGCCGGGACCAAAGCCCGTGAAGGGAGCCAGCATGTTTAGCATGTTTGTTGCGGAGCATGATGGCGCCGCACCGGGGAACGATGGAGCTCGGGTTGGAGATCCGGGCGGTAGAAGTCGGAGAGGACCAACCATGGCCGCCAGTCAATGGCGAATCTACGGAGTAAATGTAAGGTAGGCTCAACTGTAATTATGCCATTGAGATGGGCTGGGAAACAGCAGTTTTGCTGCGCTGCTGTCTAATCTTTGATACTAAAAAAAATATACTCTTGTTGAAGAGCATGCTTAAGCCTGTTAAAGCATGTCTAGTAGATTCGCCCCTGCCGCCAGTGACAAGGAGCTTTCCACGTCGGCGAAGGGGCGCGATCAGGGAAGCCCACCGCCCAGATCACTAGGCCATGCCGTCGCCGCCGGCTATCTCCACAACAAAACCACCCCACCTTGATTCCCAGCTTGCAGGCATGTGCGGATTGCCCAGCCACCGGCAGAACAATCACGCGACAGCACAATGAACTTCCATGTAGCCGAGCCATCCACACCGCGTCATCTTCCTTGGCGCCGATTATACTGGCTTCTCGGTTTCTTTTGTACGTGTCCGTCATAATCGTGTGCAGTTTTGTATGTAGCTCATGTACTTCCTCCGTTTTTATTTAGTTCGCATATTAGCTTTGGTCAAAATCAAGCTTTACAAATTTTGACCAAATTTATATACAAAAATATTAAGATATACAATAACAAATCAACAACATCAGATTTATTATTAAATGTACCTTTACATCGTATAGATTTATTATGATAAATGTTTATATTGTTTTCTATAAACTTGGTTAAACTTTATGAAGTTTGACTTCAATCAACTCTAATATGCAGAGTAAATAAAAATGAAGAGAGTAGGTGCGTGCGCGTGCTAAGTTACTAATATGCTTGGCGGCATTCCGCAGAGACCACAGGCCATCTACACGGCGGCTGTCATCTCGCCAGAGCAGCGGCGGCTGCTCTCCTTGCCGTTCATCTATGATGGCGATGCTGTCTCTACCTTCTCCAGTCTTGCAGTACGAGGAAGCACCTAGGTACCGTGGTACGTGTGTGACTGTGCTAATAGCTATATCTATATCAAATTCATGTACTCTCTTCGTTTCTAAATATTTGTTTTTCTAGACATTTCAAATGACTACTACATACAAATGTATGTAGACATATTTTAGAGTGTAGATCCACTCATTTTGCTCCGTATGAGTCACTTATTAAAATGCCTAGAAAGACAAGTATTTAGGAACGGAGGGAGTATTATACAGGAGAACTCCAGTTCCTTTGTCTCTCTTCTTTAATTTTTCTGTAGTTTATTTTGTATTTCTGGACATCAATGAAAAAAATTCAACGACTCCATCTATAAACTCCTGACAAACCGACCCCTTAATTTATTTTTTCTCAGTTAATTTTGTTTTTCATCAACTTAGCAATGGTTCCACCCAAATCCTTCCAAGAAAGCAGTCCGTTTAATTTCATTCTAATTTTTTAATTCTTCTTTAGGTCAACAAAGGAGTCTCCTGTAAAAAAAAGGAGTCCACACAAAAAAACCGAGGAAAAAAATTGTGTCCACACAAATTTCACTTGGAAACCGTGTAAGCTTCCATTAATTAGTTCATAGCTCAGCTTTCCTGAGTTTGTTATGAACTTCTTTTATTTCCTGAGTTTGTTATAAACCATGTAAATGACTAGATTCTGGTGGGCAGGGACATGATAAAGGCCACATTGCAGAAGTTGCACCATGATCGATATGCTCAGTTCGAGGCTTAAATTTAGCTTTTATGTAGCATGGTAAATTATGGTCACTATATATATGTCTATATCCTCAAAATTGTGATATTTCTTCTGCTTTTCAAAATTGCATGGACTAGGATTATATTCTGGTACTATTGGAAGTGGAAAGATATAAACCAAGTATAAGAAATCTGAAGTAAAGAGAGATCCAATGAATTAAAAGATATTGGAGTTAATGGCGATTATTGTGTATTGGTACATAACGATCTATTCAGACAATCTTCGGCCCAGTAACCGAATCCTTGGTACCACAGCTCTCAACGCAAATGGATACTTGAGGTAATTCTTTCCAATAACATTCTTCTATTAAAGGGAGGGATGCCTTTTCTCAATAGTGATTGAAACAGTCCTGAAGTTAAAGGAAATTGCTCACCATACCATCGATAAGTAGGAAAAAAAACATCGATCCTCCCATACGCCACTTGGCATGCCGCTGCCCGAGGTAGCTTATTGTTTTTGTACTTACAAAAAGTTTTTTGAGTCGTAAATAATTTTGTATCCGTTGCAACGCACGGGCCCTTTTGCTAGTAAAGTTAAAAAGATCAAACAAGTCCCGGCTGCACATTAAACTTAACATAAAATACATAAAAGTATAAATTTGATATCACCGTCGTCGTCCTACTTGTTGTCATCCTTGGTGAGGTCGACATACGGCGGTGGTTGCCAGATGTGGGCAAGCGGCGGCTGCATGGCTAGAGGTGCCTACACAACCTCTTATTGTGGCGGGGACGACAACCACGCCTCGACGCCCACCCACGAGAGCGGCATGGGCATGTACCCCGGCGTGCAGGGCACCGTGTCCGTCCATGCCCACCTCTGCCCCTACCATTGCCGCAAACCATGGATCGGTGGCATCCTCCTCCTTGACCGGCTCCTCCTTGACGGCTCGTAGCTTCGGGCAGATGGCAACATCGCCGGTGGCTGAGAAAGCCATCATCTCCTCGAGCCCCTCCCACCGGGCCTCGTCGTGGTCGTGGACGGAGTCCTCGGGAACACGCCGCACGAGCTCCTCCTCCTCCTCGGCGGTCGTGGGAGGTGGTGGTGGCAGAGACAGTGAGGGCGGCGGCGTCAGGGTCCCGCGGACGCACGTAAGATAGCGTGGCTGGCGCGGGCTGGCAGCACGCGCACGGCTGCCACTTCGCGCCCGTGGCGGGCTACCGGCGAAGTAGGACTGCCGCCACAAGTTGTGCTCATCCAGGAGCCACATATCCCACAGGGGTGAGTCCACGGCGTACCTGGAGCCATGGAGGAGGTCGGGAGCAGGCGGGCGTAGCCGCCGACGGGGATCGAAGGGATGGACACGTGGTCCGCCGAGAGATGCCAGTAGTTGGGTTGCACGTCGCTCCACGTGTTGGAAATATGCCCTAGAGGCAATAATAAAAGGATTATTATTATATTTCCTTGTTCATGATAATTGTCTTTTATTCATGCTATAATTGTGTTATCCGGAAATCGTAATACATGTGTGAATACTTAGACACCAACATGTCCCTAGTAAGCCTCTAGTTGACTAGCTCGTTGATCAACAGATAGTCATGGTTTCCTGACTATGGACATTGGATGTCATTGATAACGAGATCACATCATTAGGACAATGATGTGATGGACAAGACCCAATCCTAAACATAGCACAAGATCGTATAGTTCGTTTGCTAGAGTTTTCCAATGTCAAGTATCCTTTCCTTAGACCATGAGATCATGTAACTCCCGGATACCGTAGGAGTGCTTTGGGTGTACCAAACGTCACAACGTAACTGGGTGACTATAAAGGTATACTACGGGTATCTCCGAAAGTGTCTGTTGGGTTGACACGGATCAAGACTGGGATTTGTCACTCCGTATGACGGAGAGGTATCACTGGGCCCACTCGGTAATGCATCATCATAATGAGCTCAAAGTGACCAAGTGTCTGGTCACGGGATCATGCATTATGGTACGAGTAAAGTGACTTGCCGGTAACGAGATTGAACGAGGTATTGGGATACCGACGATCGAATCTCGGGCAAGTAACATACCGATTGACGAAGGGAATTGTATACGGGGTTGCTTGAATCCTCGACATAGTGGTTCATCCGATAAGATCATCGAGGAGCATGTGGGAGCCAACATGGGTATCCAGATCCCGCTGTTGGTTATTGACCAGAGAGCGATCTCGGTCATGTCTACATGTCTCCCGAACCCGTAGGGTCTACACACTTAAGGTTCGGTGACGCTAGGGTTGTAGGGATATGTATATGCAGTAACCCGAATGTTGTTCGGAGTCCCGGATGAGATCCCGGACGTCACGAGGAGTTCCGAAATGGTCCGTAGGTAAAGAAAAGAATTAATATAGGAAGTGCTGTTTCGCCATCGGACAAGTTCGGGGTTATCGGTATTGTACCGGGACCACCAGAGGGGTCCCGGGGGTCCACCGGGTGGGGCCACCTATCCCGGAGGGCCCCATGGCTGAAATTAGGAGGGAACCCAGCCCATAGGTGGGCTGGGGGCCAGCCCCTATAGGCCCATGCGCCTGGGTTTCCACCATGGAGAGTCCATGTGGTGGAAGCACCCCTAGGTGCCTTGGGGGGGAGGGAAACCTCCCCTGGCCGCCGCCCCCCCTAGGAGATAGTAGATCTCATCTACTAGGGCCGGCGCCCCCCCCATGGCACCCCTATATATAGTGGGGGGAGAGGAGGGATTTTACACCAGCCCCTGGCGCCCCCCTCCCCCCCCCCCCCGTTACGTCTCTCCCTCGTAGTCTTGGTGAAGCCCTGCTTCTGTGACGCCCTGCATCCACCACCACGCCGTCGTGCTGCTGGATCTTCATCAACCTCTCCTTCCCCTTGATGGATCAAGAAGGAGGAGACGTCTCCCGTCCCGTACGTGTGTTGAACGCGGAGGTGCCGTCCGTTCAGCGCTGGTCATCGGTGATTTGGATCACGTCGAGTACGATTACATCATCACCGTTCTTTTGAACGCTTCCGTGCGCCATCTACAAAGGTATGTAGATGCATCCGATGACTCGTTGCTAGATGAACTCCTAGATGATCTTGGTGAAACGAGTAGGAAATTTTTTGTTTTCTGCAACGTTCCCCAACACGCGCTTTGTGCATGGCTGGGGAAATTAAGAGGAATTTATCCCTAAGTAGTAAAAGGAATTGATTTGGTGAGAGTCGGCCGTTTGGATTTGTGCCTCTGATGTGTTACCATGAAAGCATCACCACAGGGATCGCAACTGCCAGGACACGTATGTACATGACCAGCAGCGACCGGTGACCGCCGTGTTGCAAAGCCGACTATGCATACCCTACAAGGATGGTTGGTGGTATTTTAAGTTGGAAGGACGAGCCAATTATGCATACCTTACAAAGACGGCTGGTGGTATTTTAAGTCAGAAGGACGACATCACAAAGCTGACCACATGAACACGGTAAGAACGACCGACATTGATGTAAAGTCAGACGTATATCGTTGCGAGGTCAATCTATGTTACAGCAAATTGTATGTCATCCAATGCTATCATATCATGCATGTGGATATTTTGATGAACACGTCAATTTTCTCTCCTTTATTACCCCGTTGTAACGCACGGGCGTATGTGCTAGTTAATAATCTATCCTTAATTCCTAATCCCTAATCCCTAATCCCTATGCCTAATCCCTATATAATATAATAATAATATAATATAATAATATAATAATATAATAATAATAATATATAATAATAATAATAATAATAATAATAATAATAATAATAATAAAGCACGGATTAACTCCGTGGGTTCACCGTCACAATACGCTTCTTCCCATAAATTTACGCTTTCAGTTTTTTTACCTATATTATTTTCTATATTCAAGGTGGTACTAATATTTACATTACAGTGTTCGTTTCCTACGTTTGATCGTTCGTCTGATTCCACCTATCGATCGCTCGGCATGGGCCTTCATAGGTCGTGTGCTTGGTTTCCACCGATCAATTGCTAGGTATGGGCTGGCCCATTTAATTAAAAGCCAGCGCTGATCGTTATGTGTTTTTCTGCCTGTAAGTAGAGAGTCCCTAGCCTGGGGCATCTGGGCTGGCCCATTTGGAGTAACAAGCTTGTGACAGGTAAAAATATCGCAAAAGCTGTGGGAAAAATGGAAATCGAACTCACGAGCTACCTCTCTCGTCAAACAGAGACGCTAACCAGTTAAGCTAATAAACATTTTTGAAATAAAATATGAAACTCTTATTAATAGTAAAGCAGGAACAATTACATATTGCATTCTCTTTACTAGCTCTTTTTTTCTGTAACAAGATTTTCTCCAACTTAAATCTTCAGTATTTTATCTTTACAGTCTTTCTCGTGTCACCAATACGCTTCTTCCTGTGAATTTACGCTTCCGATCTTTTTCACCTATATTATTTTCTACATTCAAGGTGGTACTATTTTACCTGCGTATCCAACGGTTCGTTTTTGCCTCCACATCCACGCTCGCTGCATTGGGCTGCTTTGACCTGGCCCATCCATGTGCAACTTCCCGGCCCGTCTATGCCTCAATCAATTGTGCCAGCCTACAGTTACGCTAGAGGAGGGTCTTTCTACAGTCAAAATAATCCCACCTTGCTCTTTTACATCCAATATCGCCCATTTATATACCTACAACCTAGAGAATCAACAAGTGGCCTGAAATCAAGAAGGGAACGAAGGAAACGAAAAGGAAATCAACAAACGGCCTTTTGAAGAAATTAATTCAGCAACGCCACAGAGGAAGCCACATCGGAAAAAGGAATCAACAAACGGCCATGAAAGGCAGAAACGGGGCGGCTCGGTGGTGCATAGCCAAGGAGGAGGCTGGCAGCGATGGCCAGAAGCACAACAGCTGCATGAGGGGAAGGTCATGGCGGAGTAGGACGGCGCCGGGTAGTGGTGCCGGACGCCGACCCATAGCCAGCAGGATGCGGCGGGACTTCCATGGCGCTCCGGCAGGTCGCAGACGACAGAGGGGGGATCGGAGATGAGTGAGGGAGAGAGGCGCGCGGCTGCGGAGCTCACTCACCTCGCCGGTGAACCCCGCTGGGCGACGGCGAGCAAGGGGAGGTGCGGGAGACTGAGGGCGCACACAGGTGAGGAGGACCAAGGTAGGAGAAGGGGGCGAGACAAACTGCGAAGGAGAGATTAATCGTATGGAGAAGAGGCCGCGCAATGACCATCTTGTAGATAAGATAAGGCTCGCCGACGGAAGCGCAGGACAAGTCGTAGGCTGGATGGAGAGATTAATCGTATGGAGAAGAGGCCGCGCAATGACCATCTTGTAGATAAGATAAGGCACGCACTTGCCGATCGCCTACTGCTTTTTCTTATCGATTAAAAGCTGCTGGATGGACTATTATTACTTGGGCTGCTATTTGTTTGTATGACTAAGGCTTAATGTTCAAAGAGTGGCGTTTTGGCACATGGAAGCACGTGCTCCTGATTTTTTAAATGTGTTCTAATCATATTTTGAAATTTCAAAAAAAATTCAAACAAAAACTTGGCGCATACATCTCGATATTGTACATGCTCATAAAGTCGTTTCGCGAAAAACCGATAACTTATGTGTCGCGTGTGAAAAAAATAAAATCCGATGTTAAAAATTGTTTTTCACAAGACATCCTTTGATCTTTTTTACACAAGGCACAAAAAATATCGATTTTCTCCGAAACTTGACGTGCACATATATAATATCGAGATGTATGCGCCAAATTTTTGTTTAGAATTTTTCACGCTTTGAATTTTTTTTTCACGTGCAGGAGCGCGCGCTCCCGGGAGCACCAGTGGATTTTCGTTAATGTTCATGCCTATCATATCTTACAAATGCATTAGTAGTTATAATAATTAAAATACGTGTCACTGGAATATTAGAAAGAAATATTTCTTAAAGGAAATGATATTTGGAGCTCTCTTGTGGACTGGCTGGTTATCAATACATACCTCCACTCTAGATGTTACCGGTGCCATTGGTGAGATATAGAGGAGAGAGGGAGGGATGAAGATTTGAGAGAGTACGACAACGGTGCATGTTGCTCGAACTGGGTGAAGGAGGGGCCGCGTCCTATTTCGCCCCTATCGTCAGCTAGAGAGAGAGAGAGGCGTATGGTGATGGATACGACTACCATTTCCTTGGTCCTTCAGGTGGCTACTCCCCTTCGTTGTACCAACTCTCCCGCAGCTCTACATGCCTCAATCCTGGTCCTCCTTGAGCCCTGATGATGGTTTCAAGGGAAGTTGCTGCGTCGCGCAATCGGTGCGCTCCTACTGCCGACGACAGCGTAGGAACAAAAGAGCACCAAACATTGTAAACTCTTTACTGTCTAGCCGATCATCTTATATTCAAAGTGGGCAAGTATAAAATATGAATTCATGATAAGACGAGGAATAATCTAACGGATTTGAGAGATATAGCTCAGTATTTCACCACAGCAGATAAACTCTCAAATATCACGTGAACTCTGATATTTATTTTATACCCGTTGCAACAAACGGGCTCTTTTGCTAGAACACTTCTGCCAATAATGTGCACGCGGGTAATCAGGGCTTAAAAAGGATGTTGCTATATCAGTTCCATTTATTCACCAAGAGATAGATATGCAGATAGCCGGTTATGTAATATGCAAGACAAAGAAGGGACCCAGTTTCTTAACAGCTCCAAAAACCTGTTGGGGCGGCCGATTATTTTTTGTTAAGCAAGTGCTACAAAATTATATTTCATTTTCTGCTTTAAAATTGCATCGTTGCATCCTGATGAGTAACTTTAGTGATTTGGCTTTGCATAGATTTTATACAAAGATTTGCTCACATTGAGCATCATATTGGTAATTATGCATTTGAAAGGAAGTTCTTTTCTTGGAAAGTAAAGGTAGTAGAGTTTGATCCAAACCCAATGATTTTTTTCCTCAATTGCTTGTGCAATATATGGAAGTGGCATACACTTGATCGATAATCTGCTGAAAACTTTATAGGACAATGTCACATGTATATCTAAATCATATCATTTTCTGTTTTTTAAGGATCAGCATTGCATGCCAGCAGTTTCACACCAAAGTAAAGATAACGGAGGCAGAAGCGGATTGTGCACAATGAGGTAAACTATTGAGTAACGCAAACTCTCATTTTTTTATAATATCCATTGCAACACAAGGGATCTTTTTGCATGCACAATTTTCATGAACAATAGATGTATTTTGCACATAATTGAATACATATAAACTTTTCACCCGTTGCAACGCACGGGCATTTGTGCTAGTAATAATAAAGCACGGATTGACTCATGGGTTCAACGTCACAATACGCTTCTTCCCGTGAATTTACGCTTTCAGTGTTTTCTTCAACACGTCTATATTTATTTTCTATATCTAAGATGGTACTAATCTATCTATATAGTTCATATTCATATCTCGCTAAATAGCTACGTAAACTTCCCACCTGGGCCATCGTCTCATTGGGCCTCCGTGCGCCGCTCACGTTCGTCTAACTCACCCCGAGTTTCATATGTTTTCACAATAATACCACCTCGATTGTTGCACAGAATCATACCAATTTATATACGTAGGCAAATTGTCTGTAATATCAACTAGCCTCCCAATTTAACAAACACTGAACGAGAACAAAGGATAATTTGACAACGAGAGGCAGGGTGAGTGCATGCCTCGGGAAGAGGTGGGGCGAGGAAGGGGGACCCGAGATGGCCCGAGGAGCCAGGTAGGTCTGGCGCGGATGACAAAGGGCGGCGGCTGCTCACCGTCAGGATGACAGAGGAGTGGGAATCGGTGGTAGATTTATAGGGTGGCGGCGGACATGGCCGGAGGAAATAGGCGGGTCGAATGGAAAAGGGCGGCGACGGCCATGGCGCTCTTCACCGGCAGGATGAAACAGAGGGATCGGGGGTAGGTTCAGAGGGTGGCGGCAGAGGACATGGCTGGAGAAGGTAGGCGGGGTCGAACGGCAAAGGGCGACAACGGCCATGGCGCGGGTCGCCGGCAGGATGAAACATAGGACTGGGGATCGGGGGTTGGTTGAGAGGGCGGCGGCGGCGGAGATGGCCGGAGGAGGGAGGCGGGTCGAACGACAAAGGGCTCCGGTGGAAGGAACAGGAGACGGGAGGAACATGAGGCACGACGCCTGAGGCTCCCGGTCCTCTGTGTGGCGGCGCTGGGGGTTGGGATGAAGGGATCGAGGGAGTGGGCCTTAGTGGGATGCTTGGCCCAGCTGATTGTCTCTCTCTTTCCCATTGTCTCTCTTTTACCATTTACAGGAAAGGAAAGGGGACAATGATTACATAAGAAAGACAATGATGGAGGCTAGGGTGCATGTACAAATGTGAAAATGATTTATACTTAGCCCCACAGAACAAGTTTCAGCAAATTGGATAAGTTAAATTCAAACTCATTTGAATTTATTTCAAATGCGTTTGAATTAGGTCTAGGTTTTAGGAGTGTTTTTGGTGGAGCTTGAGAAAGTGATAAAAAAATTTGGACAAACTTTTGGGGGCAAACTTGAAGTAGAAAAGGCAAGGGTTTTCAGACAAGGTTGGTGGAAATTGGAAAAGTAATTAAATATAATATGATAAGGCTCAAATTATTTTATGAAATGTTCATAGATTTAATTTTGTGTGAAATATTTAATGGCATGATGAAATGCAAATGCAAAAATAAAATAAAAACATTATAATTGTGATTATGGAGAGATAAGAAGAAAAATTTCACACAAATTGAATAAGTTAAATTCAAACTCATACATGTCAATCTTGAACCCAACTTTGCATGTAGATCTTAAAAAAAATACTTTGCACATACATGTCAAATGAAAGCCTACATGGTGGACTCAATTTTTGCACGATGATTCCTTCGACATGGACCTAGCCGAACAAGTCAAGAGTGTAAGTGTGCATAGAGGAAAAAAAAATAAATCTTTCACGTGTATGCATATATGCATACATAACCAAAACATATGTACTCATGCATCTGTAAAGCTTGTAAACTAACAAAGTCACAACTAATGCCCCACTGTTCGATAAATAGGTCTAGGTTTTAGGAGTGTTTTTGGTGGAGCTTGAGAAAGTGATAAAAAAATTTGGACAAACTTTTGGGGGCAAACTTGAAGTAGAAAAGGCAAGGGTTTTCAGACAAGGTTGGTGGAAATTGGAAAAGTAATTAAATATAATATGATAAGGCTCAAATTATTTTATGAAATGTTCATAGATTTAATTTTGTGTGAAATATTTAATGGCATGATGAAATGCAAATGCAAAAATAAAATAAAAACATTATAATTGTGATTATGGAGAGATAAGAAGAAAAATTTCACACAAATTGAATAAGTTAAATTCAAACTCATACATGTCAATCTTGAACCCAACTTTGCATGTAGATCTTAAAAAAAATACTTTGCACATACATGTCAAATGAAAGCCTACATGGTGGACTCAATTTTTGCACGATGATTCCTTCGACATGGACCTAGCCGAACAAGTCAAGAGTGTAAGTGTGCATAGAGGAAAAAAAAATAAATCTTTCACGTGTATGCATATATGCATACATAACCAAAACATATGTACTCATGCATCTGTAAAGCTTGTAAACTAACAAAGTCACAACTAATGCCCCACTGTTCGATAAATAGGTTGTCTTTTACTGAATATCAGATGCGCAAAAAATCCGTTGTTGTAAGCTAAGAATATCTACGTGGTTGTTGTTGCATGTCGAGGTTATGATGACATTTCGCTACACTACAGAAACAAATTTAATATGACACTAAATAATTTTGAATGAAAACTACTATCCATAAGAAATCATTTCCTGGCTTCTAAATTTGATACAAAACTTTATTTAACATATACAATTTAGAATAATATTTTCTCTCATTTTCTATTTTCATTTATGAACAAAAATCATAGATAAGGATCTTGTAGGGGAAGGGATGGGGAAGGGTGTTTGATGTTTTGTTTTCTCCCGTTGCAACGCACGGGCATATGTCCTAGTTATGATATATATAGATAGATTATAGTACCACCTTGGATTTGGATTTTGGGAAAAATATGGACGCGTTGAAAAAAAACTGAAAGCGTAAATTTACGGTAAGAAGCGTATTGTGACGGTGAACCCACGGAGTCAATCCGTGCTTTATTATTAGGGAAAGATTGTACATTTAATTATGTTTATTGGATGTTTTTAAATGTGTGTTCGTTTTTTTTTCAAAGTGCAAGTCGGACAATTTGCAATGCGACCGCCCGATTAAGTGTGCTAGCAGTAGGACGGCCAAAAACAGACACAGTTGTCCGTTTGTTTGACCCAAACAGACAAAATTTGGACATAACGGATGTCCGGCTGAAGTTGTCATTATAGACCAAAAGAAGGGGACGGCTATGGCTTAATCTGATGGAATTATTTTGCTGCTCTTTCTCTCTTTTGGTCTGTAATAACTCGCTATAGTTCTCTCTTTTCGTTCACAGTTTGCCGCTCCTGTTGGCGTTTGAACATTGTTTGTCTTTGGCTACTCTTGGCTGTGGTTTCGCCTCATTAATAAAATGGGGCGGGGGGAGGGAGCCCCTTTCATTCAAAAAAAGAAAGAAAAGAAAACGTACGATTTCTTGGTCTCTTCTAGTTGCGCTCTTTTCCTTTTTCCTTTTGCGTTGGTTCCGAGCAATCTGTAAATGAAACCTGTATCAGTCTACTCGGACGTCATGTTGACAAGCCATTGATTCGACCAAGTTTTTTTGATGCCTTTTTTTTAAGGCGATTCGACCAAGTTTGACGTGCAGACGGAGAGATGATTGTCTAGAACGGAACTCACTGACCAATTCTTCCACCAACGGTGCACCCGGGGAGAAAAGTAAACCCGGTCTCCCGGTAACATTCGGTCGCTTGCCCTATTTTTTGCAGCCAAGATAGAAGTTACAACTACGACGGGGTCAAATTCCTTACTCGGCCGGGAGAGAGAGAGCACGTGCTCCACGAAGACCCAGCAGGTACACGCGGCCCGCCTCGTAACATTCGCCACTGCAAGCGCTCGACCCATCTACTCCACAGAAACTCAACGAATGCGCCCGTACAGTCGATATTGTTTCCCCGGCCCGTGCAAGCGTGGAAAATATGTTGTTTGGCGTGGAACAAACAAAAACCGACGGTCCCGAGAGCAGTCGTACGCGCTGACGTGCACCCTAGCTAGCTGGCTAGGCAACATGCTTTTACACATGCGATGCAATCTCCTCACTGTAGCCGATCGTGGATCATTGACAACACGTATCGTTCGGGCCAAAAAGGAGGGCATCTATTAATTGGCCCTGCATGCGACGACGCGGCCGCTGCATCTGTCCGCCACGCCTATATCTCGGTGCGCGCGGCTAGCAAACAGGGTTGGCTTCGGTCGCGGTCCCGTGTGGTTGAGGCGCGAGAGCGATGGATCGACGCCCGAAAGCAGATTCACGTGTTGGTGCACATTCTTCGCTGGCCCGCCCGCTGGTCGGTCGGCACACGTAGCCAAAGCGAAATGGAAAACATAAACGTGTATATACGTTCGGTCTTGTTAAATCTCAGTCGACGGTATATCCGTGAGATCTTGCGGGAGACAGCGAACCATATCTCGCTGAGCTGTCCTTTCGCACGGCAAGTTTGGTTCTCGATGCTACTTTCCTGCCAGACTACACCGGTTCATGCCGCACGCTGAGCCGTGGAAGCTCGCGAGGAGGCGTGTATCGGTGGACGATGATGCGAGGAATGAGTAGTGTGCTTCTGTGCGGCGTTTGATCGCCTTTTTATGCAGCGCGCTAATCTCTATTATGTACATGACTTTGTATCGTGTTTCTTCCCTATCTTAATACTGATGACACACAGTTTGTGTGTTCTTGAAAAAGAGACCCGTGCAAAAAAAATTATTCAGTGTTTTCTTTTTTTCACTTACATGTAATGTCACTTAATTGAAACTTGATTAAATCTTAGTTGAGTGAGATCTAGCCACATCCATGTATGTTACGGCAGCCTCCAGTCTCTTTTCGAAAACTGGGATCGCATGCACTCCCGGCATCTGCATCGATCATTGATGCACATGGCACCTAATTATAGTATATGCCAACGTTTATAAGATCCAACCAACAAATAATGTCACGCTGAAGTCCATGTCGGTCAGGGTACGTTGCAGCGATCAAGGGCCATGCATGCATAAAGGGCGCAGCACTCAAGTCCACATCGAGCTAGCAGTGCATGCATGCTGCGTTGGCAAAGCAGGCCACAACCTACGTGCCACTCATACCAATACTATTAGAGAAGTACTCCTTTCGTTTTTAAAAGAGTGTACTTTCAACTTTATTGAAAAATCAAACTTTTTATATTTAATTATATTTATATAATAATACATCAACATTTGTTCCACCAAAACAGTTGCATTAGAGTCATGATATAATATATTTTCGTCATATATCTATTTCGTTTCACAAACATTGATATATTTTTGCACAAACTCGGTTAAACTTTAAAATAGTCTAACAAAATTGAAAGTACACTCTTTCAAGAAGAGGGAATAATTGTCAAATGTAACTGAGATGTAAAGATTGAGAAAAACTTGCTGATTTTATTGATCAAGACGTACGTTTAATTATACCCTATGAACATGGTAATTACGTAGACTGTGGACTAACCATGCAACTAATGACGTACACTATGTCCAACATCGCATGCGTTTAATACGTTGATGTGATAGCAGAGGCATCTTACGATAACACATGCGGACGATTACAGAAGGGTGTATCTCACTGCTGAGGACAATTGCATATGGGAGTACAATTTCATGCAATCATGAAATCGGCCCTTAGTAGAAATTTCATAACAGCTAGGCGTGCCTAATATAGTCTCTACTATTCTGTATCGCCGCCCAAACAAAAAAAAAAAGTCTCACAACGTTACAAATCAATACTGTCCTCATAGCAGCCCCCTCCCACTAGTACTACTATTTTGGCACGCTAAATAGACGATGATAAGCTAAATTATTTTGCGCGGTCTGCTACAGGTAAGTTGCCGGAAATTAGAATTTACATGCCTCGTGACGCTTGACCGATCAGGCTATCCATAACGAGAGTATCATAGTTACTGTGATGCATGCCAACTAAACAATTTGAGTGAGATGACATAAAATTAAACGAAAAAAAAGATTGAGTATCATATTATAATAAATGTTATGCTATTATGTGTTATGCATGTTAATAAATAAGATTTTTTATGATACTATGTAGTATTAAGGTAGTACTCCATCCGTTCCTAAATATTTGTCCTTTTTAGAGATTTTAAATGAACTACCACATACGAATGTATATAGACATATTTTAGAGTATAGATTCACTCATTTTGCTTCGTATGCAGTCACTTGTTAAAATATCTAAAAAAACAAATATTTAGAAATCGGAAAAAGTATTATACATTAATATTATATGCACGATACTTAGCCTCAGGGTAGCAACGATTGAGGACCCGTGCATGGCGTGGCGTGCTGAAGTCCGCATCAGGCACAGTAAATTCATGCCGCGTTAGCAAAACAAACCACAACCCATGTGCCCAGAGCCAGTTGCCACTGTTTGCCGAAACGGGCTTTTCGACCGTGCCTTGGCCGAAGAGGTGCGTAACTGGGCCGAAAAGATCTTTTTGGTCAGCAATAGGCCGAAAAGTTCTTTTTGGTCAGCAGTAGGCCGAAAAGTCCCTGGGGCCCACCTTTTCACGTTAACGGGAGGCCGAAGCTGCATGGTTCCACTCTTCGGCTTATGTTAAGCTGAAATGAATATTTTTTTAATTTTGGCTTATGAATACTATGCAACCATTTTCCATCTTAGACATTAAAAATATATATTTTCATGCAACCCTTTCCCCTCAATATTTTTCCGCCAACTCGCCCTGGGGATATTCTGCAGAGGACTTTTGGTTCTGCTGTGTTAGCGGCTACGTACAGAGGCCTGTGCAAAGCTTGCCTGTTGAAGTCTAGCAAATCTAGTCTTGTTGGATGTCCATTATTGTTGCAGCTCTGGTCATACGAGAGATTCCCTATTGAACGACCCTATGTCTAAGATGGGCAATGGTTGCATAGTATTCATAAACAAAATTAAAAACAAAAATCATTTTGGTCTAACATAAGTCGAAGAGTGGAGCCATGCAGCTTCGGCCTCCCATTAACGTGAAAAAGTGGGCCCCAGAGACTTTTCGGCCTACTGCTAACTAAAAAGGACTTTTCGGCCTACTGCTGACCAAAAATGTCTTTTCGACCAAGGTACACACCTCTTCGGCCAAGGCACGGCTGAAAAGCCCATTCCGGCTAAATCCTGGGCCGAAAACTCCCTTTTCGGCCCGCACGAGGCCGACAAGGTCATAGTTTTGAATTTTTTGCATTGGGTGCTATAGTTTCCGAATTTGCTACAAAAAACGTGATAGTTTTGAAAAAAAAGTGACATTCGCTACTTGAATTTTGTCAGAAATTCACAGGGGCATGATACGTCCATTTTTCAGCATATTTCCTACTGTTATTTAAAATGTTTTTTTGCCATTATTTCACTTTGTGATGCAATTCTAATAACTTTTCTATCTTAATTTTTAAGATCTACATGAAGAGGGAAATTACCACAATTGAAATTCTGAACCTAAAAGAACTATACAACAGAGATAGCTATTCTATGGAGCTCCAAATGACGTGAAACTTCACTGAGATTTTTTATTGAATATATAAAAAATACTGGAACGAAGAACCACCAGAGGGGTCCAACCACAAGGCAACATGGCATGCCTACCCCCCAGGGCGTGCCTTGATGCCACACTATCACTAGTAGAAAAAGAGGCTTTCGTTCGCGCCTGGCCAGCCCATTAGTCCCGGTTCTGCCATGAACCAGGACCAATGGATGTATTCGTCCCGGTTCGTGAGCCCAGGGGGGCGGCCGGGGCCTCGCGGGCATTGGTCCCGGTTCGTCTTGGCCCATTTGTCCCGGTTCTTGGCACAAACCGAGACCAATGGGCCTCGCTCCTGGCGCACAAACATAGGTCCCGGTTCTTGGCTCGAATCGGGACAGAAGGCTGGGCTTTAGTCCCGGTTCCAGCCACGAACCGGGACCAATGAGTTTCCTATATATACCCCATCGTCGGCGAGCAGAGCACTCCACAGTGCTCTGTTTTTTGCTGGCCAGCGAGGAAGGGCATTTGGGTGCTCTAGCTCACCTCTTATGCATGTGAGGTGTTCGATGAAATGCCCGAGCCACATTAGTTAAGTTTTTCTCCTCTCGAAGCTCGACCTCGAAGCTCCATTTTTTCTGAGATTTGTCTAGGTTTAGCGGTCCGTCACGCCCCGTCCTCGTCTTCACCGCCGTCGATCGCCCGCGCCGATCTCGTCGCCGGCACCATCATGGTGAGCCTCTTGTTCTTATCGTCTTTCTGAAAGAAAAAAAATCTTACTTTAGATAGATACTCGTCTAATTTTCTTACTTTTGACACACATAATTATATATAATGCACGTAGATGAACTGGCAATGGATGTACGGTGGCAGACACACCTCCGAGTACATTAAGGCCGTGCGTAAATTTCTCGAAGTGGCTGAGGCAAACAAGCAGAATGGTTTTATGTGTTGTCCATGCCCTGATTGTGGGAATACGAGGTCTTACTCTGACAAGAAAATCCTTCACACCCACCTGCTTTATAAGGGTTTCATGCCACACTATAATGTTTGGACGAAGTACGGAGAAATAGGGGTTATGATGAAAGACAACGAAGAAGAAGAGGACGATGACAACTATGTGCCCCCTAAATATATTGATGCTGCAACGGGGGAAGTTGAAGATTAAGAGGAAGCTGAAGATCAAGAGGAACCAGACGATGTGCCCGATGATGATCTCCGCCGGGTCATTGTTGATGCAAGGGAAAAGTGCGAAAGTGAAAAGGAGAAGCTGAAGTTCGATCGCATGTTAGAGGATCACAAAAAAGGTTGTACCCCAATTGCGAAGATGGCAACACAAAGCTCGGTACCGTACTGGAATTGCTGCAGTGGAAGGCAAAGAATGCTTTGCCTGACAAAGGATTTGAGAAGCTACTGAAAATATTGAAGAAGAAGCTTCCAAAGGATAACAAATTGTCCGACAGTACGTACGCAACAAAGAAGGTTGTATGCCCTCTAGGATTGGAGGTGGAGAAGATACATGCATGCCCTAATGACTGCATCCTCTACCACGGTGCACACAAGGATTTGAACGCATGCCCGGTATGCGGTGCATTGCGATATAAGATCAGACGAGATGACCCTTGTGATGTTGAGGGCGAGCCCCGCAGGAAGAGGGTTCCTGCGAAGGTGATGCGGTATGCTCCTATAATACCATGGTTGAAACGACTGTTCAGAAACGAAGAGCATGCCAAGTTGATGCGATGGCACAGTGAGGACCATAAGAAAGACGGGAAGTTGAGAGCACCCGCTGACGGGTCGCAGTGGAGAAAAATCGAGAGAGAGTACTGGGCTCAGTTTGCAGGTGACCCAAGGAACATATGGTTTGGTTTAAGCGCGGATGGCATTAATCCTTTCGGGGAGCAGAGCAGCAATCACAACACCTGGCCCGTGACTCTATGTATGTATAACCTTCCTCCTTGGATGTGCATGAAGCGGAAGTTCATTATGATGTCAATTCTCATCCAAGGCCCTAAGCAACCCGACAACGACATTGATGTGTACCTAAGGCTATTAGTTGAAGAACTTTTACAGCTGTGGAATGGAAACGGCGTACGTGCGTGGGATGAGCACAAACAGGTGGAATTTAACCTGCATGCGTTGCAGTTTGTAACCAGCAACGATTGGCCCGCTCTCAATAACCTTTCAGGACAGACAAATAAGGGATACCACGCATGCACGCACTGTTTAGCTGACACCGAAAGTATATACCTGGACAGATGCAGGAAGAATGTGTATCTGGGCCATCGTCGATTTCTCCCGACCAACCATCAATATCGAAAGAAAGGCAAGCATTTCAAAGGCGAGGCAGATCACTGGAAGAAGCCCGTGTTGGAAATATGCCCTAGAGGCAATAATAAAAGCATTATTATTATATTTCCTTGTTCATGATAATTGTCTTTATTCATGCTATAATTGTGTTATCCGGAAATCGTAATACATGTGTGAATACTTAGACACCAACATGTCCCTAGTAAGCCTCTAGTTGACTAGCTCGTTGATCAACAGATAGTCATGGTTTCCTGACTATGGACATTGGATGTCATTGATAACGAGATCACATCATTAGGAGAATGATGTGATGGACAAGACCCAATCCTAAACATAGCACAAGATCGTATAGTTCGTTTGCTAGAGTTTTCCAATGTCAAGTATCCTTTCCTTAGACCATGAGATCGTGTAACTCCCGGATACCGTAGGAGTGCTTTGGGTATAGGATACCCTAGGAGTGCTTTGGGTGTACCAAACGTCACAACGTAACTGGGTGACTATAAAGGTATACTACGGGTATCTCCGAAAGTGTCTGTTGGGTTGACACGGATCAAGACTGGGATTTGTCACTTCGTATGACGGAGAGGTATCACTGGGCCCACTCGGTAATGCATCATCATAATGAGCTCAAAGTGACCAAGTGTCTGGTCACGGGATCATGCATTACGGTACGAGTAAAGTGACTTGCCGGTAACGAGATTGAACGAGGTATTGGGATACCGACGATCGAATCTCGGGCAAGTAACATACGCATTGACAAAGGGAATTGTATACGGGGTTGCTTGAATCCTCGACATCGTGGTTCATCCGATGAGATCATCGAGGAGTATGTGGGAGCCAACATGGGTATCCAGATCCTGCTGTTGGTTATTGACCGGAGAGCGATCTCGGTCATGTCTACATGTCTCCCGAACCCGTAGGGTCTACACACTTAAGGTTCGTGACGCTAGGGTTGTAGAGATATGAATATGCAGTAACCCGAAGTTGTTCGGAGTCCCGGATGAGATCCCGGACGTCAAGAGGAGTTCCGGAATGGTCCGGAGGTGAAGAATTATATATAGGAAGTGCCGTTTCGGCCATCGGGAGAGTTTCGGGGTCATCGTATTGTACCGGGACCACCGGAAGGGTCCCGGGGGTCCACCGGGTGGGGCCACCTGTCCCGGGGGGCCACATGGGCTGTAGGGGGTGCGCCTTGGCCTACATGGGCCAAGGGCACCAGCCCCAAGAGGCCCATGCGCCTAGGGTTTCAAGGAGGAAGAGTCCTAGGAGGGGAAGGCACCTCCTAGGTGCCTTGGGGAGGAGGGATTCCTCCCCTTGGCCGCACCCCCCCTAGGAGATTGGATCTCCTAGGAGGGCCGGCGCCCCCCTTGGCCCTCCTATATATAGTGGGGAGATGGAGGACTCTACCGTGGCCTTGGTGCCTCCCTCTCCCTCTCCAACACCTCCTCCTCCTCCATAGTGCTTGGCGAAGCCCCTGCGAGTACTGCAGCTCCATCACCACCACGCCGTCGTGCTGCTGCTGGAGCATCTTCCTCAACCTCTCCTTTCTCCTGCTTGGATCAAGAAGAAGGAGACGTTACGCTGACCGTACGTGTGTTGAACGCGGAGGTGCCGTCCGTTCGGCAGGATCTCCGGTGATTTGGATCACGTCGAGTACGCCTTCCTCATCCCCGTTCTTTGAACGCTTCCGCGCTGATCTACAAAGGTATGTAGATGCAATCCAATCACTCGTTGCTAGATGAACTCCTAGATGGATCTTGGTGAAACCGTAGGAAATTTTTTGTTTTCTGCAACGTTCCCCAATCAGTGGCATCATGAGCTAGGTCTATGCGTAGTTCTTATTGCGCGAGTAGAACACAATTTGTTGTGGGCGTTGATGTTGTCAACTTTCTTGCCGCTACTAGTCTTATCTTGCTTCAACGGTATTGTGGGATGAAGCGGCCCGGACCAACCTTACACGTACGCTTACGTGAGACCGGTTCCACCGACTAACATGCACAAGTTGCATAAGGTGGCTGGCGGGTGTCTGTCTCTCCTACTTTAGTTGGAGCGGATTCGATGAAAAGGGTCCTTATGAAGGGTAAATAGAAGTTGACAAATCACGTTGTGGCTTTCACGTAGGTAAGAAAAGTTCTTGCTAGAACCCTACTTCAGCCACGTAAAACTTGCAACAACAATTAGAGGACGTCTAACTTGTTTTTGCAGCAAGTGCTTTGTGATATGATATGGCCAAAGTTGTGATGAATGATGAATGATCTATATATGTGATGTATGAGATGTTCATGCTATTGTAATAGGAATCACGACTTGCATGTCGATGAGTATGACAACCGGCAGGAGCCATAGAGTTGTCTTTATTTTTTGTATGACATGCGTGTCATTGAGAAACGCCATGTAAATTACTTTAGTTTATTGCTAAACGTGTTAGCCCTAGTAGTAGAAGTAATAGTTAGTGAGCAACTTCATGGAGACACGATGATGGAGATCATGATGATGGAGATCATGGTGTCATGCCGGTGACAAGATGATCATGGAGCCCCAAGATGGAGATCAAAGGAGCTATGTGATATTGGCCATATCATGTCACTATTATTATTTGATTGCATGTGATGTTTATCATGTTTTTGCTTCTTGTTTACTTAGAATGACGATAGTAAATAAGATGATCCCTCATAATAATTTCAAGAAAGTGTTCCCCCTAACTGTGCGCCGTTGTGACAGTTCGTTGTTTCGAAGCACCACGTGATGATCGGGTGTGATAGATTCCAACGTTCACATACAACGGGTGTAAGACAGATTTACGCATGCAAACACTTATGTTTACTTGACGAGCCTAGCTTGTACAGACATGGCCTCGGAACACAGAAGACCGAAAGGTCGAGCATGAGTCGATAGAAGATACGATCAACATGAAGATGTTCACCGACGTTGACTAGTCCGTCTCACGTGATGATCGGACACGGCCTAGTTAACTCGGATCATGTTATACTTAGATGACAGGAGGGATGTCTATCTAAGTGGGAGTTCATTGAATAATTTGATTAGATGAACTTAATTATCATGAACTTAGTCTAAAATATTTACAATATGTCTTGTAGATCAAATGGCCAACGTAGTCCTCAACTTAACGCGTTCCTAGAGAAAACCAAGCTGAAAGACGATGGCAGCAACTATATGGGCTGGGTCCAGAACCTGAGGATCATCCTCATAGCTGCCAAGAAAGATTATGTCCTAAAGCACCGCTAGGTGACGTACCTGTTCCAGAGAACCAAGACGTTATGAACGCTTGGCAGTCACATGCTGATGATTACTCCCTCGTTCAGTGCGGCATGCTTTACAGCTTAGAACCGGGGCTCCAAAAGCGTTCTGAGAGACACGGAGCATATGAGATGTTCGAAGAGCTGAAAATGGTTTTCCAAGCTCATGCCCGGGTCGAGAGATATGAAGTCTCCGACAAGTTCTTCAGCTGTAAGATGGAGGAAAATAGTTCTGTCAGTGAGCACATACTCAAAATGTCTGGGTTGCATAACCGCTTGACTCAGCTAGGAGTTAATCTCCCGGATGACGCGGTCATTGACAGAATCCTTCAGTCGCTTCCACCAAGCTACAAGAGCTTTGTGATGAACTTCAATATGCAGGGGATGGAAAAAACCATTCCTGAAGTATTTGCTATGCTGAAATCAGCAGAGGTAGAAGTCAAGAAGGAACATCAAGTGTTGATGGTCAATAAAACCACTAAGTTCAAGAAGGGCAAGGGTAAAAAGAACTTCAAGAAGGACGGCAAGGGAGTTGCCGCGCCCGGCAAGCAAGCTGCCGGGAAGAAGCCAAAGAATGGACCCAAGCCCGAGACTGAGTGCTTTTATTGCAAGGAGTGGTCACTGGAAGCGGAACTGCCCCAAATACTTAGCGACAAGAAGGCCGGCAACAAAAGGTATATGTGATATACATGTAATTGATGTGTACCTTACCAGTACTCGTAGTAGCTCCTGGGTATTTGATACCGGTGCGGTTGCTCACATTTGTAACTCAAAGCAGGAGCTGCGGAATAAGCGGAGACTGGCGAAGGACGAGGTGACGATGCGCGTCGGGAATGGTTCCAAGGTCGATGTGATCGCCGTCGGCACGCTGCCTCTACATTTACCTACGGGATTAGTTTTAAACCTCAATAATTGTTATTTAGTGCCAGCTTTGAGCATGAACATTGTATCAGGATCTCATTTAATTCGAGATGGCTACTCATTTAAATCCGAGAATAATGGTTGTTCTATTTATATGAGAGATATGTTTTATGGTCATGCTCCGATGGTGAATGGTTTATTCTTAATGAATCTCGAGCGTAATGCTACACATATTCATAGTGTGAATAACAAAAGATGTAAGGTTGATAATGATAGTCCCACATACTTGTGGCACTGCCGCCTTGGTCACATAGGTGTCAAACGCATGAAGAAGCTCCATGCAGATGGACTTTTAGAGTCTCTTTATCACAAATCATTTGACACATGCAAACCATGCCTCATGGGTAAAATGACCAAGACTCTGCTCAGGAACAATGGAGCGAGCAACCAACTTATTGGAAATCATACATACTGATGTGTGCGGTCCAATGAGTGTTGAGGCTCGCGGTGGCTATCGTTATGTTCTCACCCTCACTGATGACTTGAGTAGATATGGGTATGTCTACTTAATGAAACACAAGTCTGAGACCTTTGAAAAGTTCAAGGAATTTCAGAGTGAGGTTGAGAATCAACGTGACAGGAAAATCAAGTTCCTGCGATCAGATCGTGGAGGAGAATACTTGAGTCACGAGTTTGGCACACACTTAAGAAAATGTGGAATAGTTTCACAACTCACGCCGCCTGGAACACCTCAGCGTAATGGTGTGTCCGAACGTCGTAATCGCACTCTATTAGATATGGTGCGATCTATGATGTCTCTTACCGATTTACCGCTATCATTTTGGGGCTATGTTTTAGAGACTGCCGCATTCACTTTAAATAGGGCTCCGTCGAAATCCGTTGAGACGACACCGTATGAATTATGGTTTGAAAAGAAACCTAAGCTGTCGTTTCTAAAAGTTTGGGGATGCGATGCTTATGTCAAAGAACTTTAACCTGAAAAGCTCGAACCCAAGTCGGAAAAATGCGTCTTCATAGGATACCATAAAGAAACTATTGGGTATACCTTCTACCTCAGATCCGAAGGCAAGATCTTTGTTGCCAAGAATGGATCCTTTCTAGAGAAAGAGTTTCTCTCGAAAGAAGTAAGTGGGAGGAAAGTAGAACTTGATGAAGTATTACCTCTTGAACCGGAAAATGGCGCAACTCAAGAAAATGTTCCTGAGGTGCCTGCACCGACTAGAGAGGAAGTTAATGATGATGATCAAGATACTTCTGATCAAGCTCCTACTGAAATTCGAAGGTCCACAAGGACACGTTCCGCACCAGAGTGGTACGGCAACCCTGTCTTGGAAATCATGTTGTTAGACAACGGTGAACCTTCGAACTATGAAGAAGCGATGGCGGCCGGATTCCGACAAATGGCTAGAAGCCATGAAATCCGAGATAGGATCCATGTATGAAAACGAAGTATGGACTTTGACTGACTTGCCCGTTGGCGGCGAGCCATAAAAATAAATGGATCTTTAAGAAGAAGACAGACGCGGATGGTAATGTGACCATCTATAAAGCTCGGCTTGTCGCTAAGGGTTATCGACAAGTTCAAGGGGTTGACTACGATGAGACTTTCTCACCGGTAGCGAAGCTGAAAGTCCGTCCGAATCATGTTAGCAATTGCCGCATTCTATGATTATGAGATATGGCAAATGGACGTCAAAACGGCATTCCTTAATGGTTTCCTTAAGGAAGAATTGTATATGATGCAGCCGGAAGGTTTTGTCGATCCTAAGAATGCTGAACAAGGTGTGCAAGCTCCAACGCTCGATTTATGGGCTGGTGCAAGCATCTCGGAGTTGGAACATTCGCTTTGAATGAGAATGATCAAAGCATTTGGGTTTATGCAGACTTATGGAGAAGCCTACGTTTACAAGAAAGTGAGTGGGAGCTCTGTAGCATTTCTCATATTATATGTAGATGACATACTTTTGATGGGAAATGATATAGAACTCTTGGACAGCATAAGGCCTACTTGAATAAGAGTTTTTCAATGAAGGACCTTGGAGAAGCTGCTTACATATTAGGCATCAAGATCTATAGAGATAGATCGAGACGCCTCATAGGTCTTTCACAAAGCACATACCTTGATAAGATATTGAAGAAGTTCAATATGGATCAGTCCAAGAAGGGGTTCTTGCCTGTGTTACAAGGTATGAAATTGAGCTCAGCTCAATGTCCGACCACGGCAGAAGATATAGAAGAGATGAGTGTCATCCCCTATGCCTCAGCCATAGGTTCTATTATGTATGCCATGCTGTGTACCAGACCAGATGTAAACCTTGCCGTAAGTTTGGTAGGTAGGTACCAAAGTAATCCCGGCAAGGAACACTGGACAGCGGTCAAGAATATCCTGAAGTACCTGAAAAGGACTAAGGAAATGTTTCTCGTTTATGGAGGTGACGAAGAGATCGTCGTAAAAGGTTACGTCGACGCTAGCTTCGACACAGATCTGGATGACTCTAAGTCACAAACCGGATACGTGTATATTTTGAATGGTGGGGCAGTAAGCTGGTGCAGTTGCAAGCAGAGCGTCGTGGCGGGATCTACATGTGAAGCGGAGTACATGGCAGCCTCGGAGGCAGCGCATGAAGCAATTTGGGTGAAGGAGTTCATCACCGACCTAGGAGTCATACCCAATGCGTCGGGGCCGATCAAGCTCTTCTGTGACAACACTGGAGCTATTGCTCTTGCCAAGGAGCCCAGGTTTCACAAGAAGACAAGGCACATCAAGCGTCGCTTCAACTCCATTCGTGAAAATGTTCAAGATGGAGACATAGATATTTGTAAAGTACATACGGACCTGAATGTAGCAGATCCGTTGACTAAACCTCTCCCTAGAGCAAAACATGATCAACACCAGAATTCCATGGGTGTTCGATTCATCACAATGTAACTAGATTATTGACTCTAGTGCAAGTGGGAGACTGTTGGAAATATCCTAGAGGCAATAATAAAAGGATTATTATTGTATTTCCTTGTTCATGATAATTGTCTTTTATTCATGCTATAATTGTGTTATCCGGAAATCGTAATACATGTGTGAATACATAGACACCAACATGTCCCTAGTAAGCCTCTAGTTGACTAGCTCGTTGATCAACAGATAGTCATGGTTTTCTGACTATGGACATTGGTGTCATTGATAACGAGATCACATCATTAGGAGAATGATGTGATGGACAAGACCCAATCCTAAACATAGCACAAGATCGTATAGTTCGTTTGCTAGAGTTTTCCAATGTCAAAGTATCTTTTCCTTAGACCATGAGATCATGTAACTCCCAGATACCGTAGGAGTGCTTTGGGTATACCAAACGTCACAACGTAACTGGGTGACTATAAAGGTAGACTACGGGTATCTCCGAAAGTGTCTGTTGGGTTGACATGGATCAAGACTGGGATTTGTCACTCCGTATGACGGAGAGGTATCACTGGGCCCACTCGGTAATGCATCATCATAATGAGCTCAAAGTGACCAAGTGTCTGGTCACGGGATCATGCATTACGGTACGAGTAAATTGACTTGCCGGTAACGAGATTGAACGAGGTATTGGGATACCGACGATCGAATCTCGGGCAAGTAACATACCGATTGACGAAGGGAATTGTATACGGGGTTGCTGAATCCTCGACATCGTGGTTCATCCGATGAGATCATCGAGGAGTATGTGGGAGCCAACATGGGTATCCAGATCCCGCTGTTGGTTATTGACCGGAGAGCGATCTCGGTCATGTCTACATGTCTCCCGAACCCGTAGGGTCTACACACTTAAGGTTTGGTGACGCTAAGGTTGTAGGGATATGTATATGCAGTAACCCGAATGTTGTTCGGAGTCCCGGATGAGATCCCGAACGTCGCAAGGAGTTCCGGAATGGTCCGGAGGTAAAGATTTATATATGGGAAGTCGTGTTTCGGCCATCGGGACAAGTTTTGGGGTCATCGGTATTGTACCGGGACCACCGGAAGGGTCCCGGGGGTCCACCGGATGGGGCCACCTGTCCCGGGGGGCCACATGGGCTGTAGGGGGTGCGCCTTGGCCTACATGGGCCAAGGGCACCAGCCCCAAGAGGCCCATGCGCCTAGGGTTTCAAGGAGGAAGAGTCCTAGGAGGGGAAGGCACCTCCTAGGTGCCTTGGGGAGGAGGGATTCCTCCCCTTGGCCGCACCCCCCTAGGAGATTGGATCTCCTAGGGCCGGCGCCCCCCCCTTGGCCCTCCTATATATAGTGGGGAGATGGAGGACTTCTTACCCTTGCCTTTTGTGCCTCCCTCTCCCTCTCCAACACCTCCTCCTCCTCCATAGCGCTTGGCGAAGCCCTGCTGGAGTACTGCAGCTCCATCACCACCACGCCGTCGTGCTGCTGTTGGAGCCATCTTCCTCAACCTCTCCTTTCCCCTTGCTGGATCAAGAAGAAGGAGACGTTACGCTGACCGTACGTGTGTTGAACGCGGAGGTGTCGTCCGTTCGGTGCTAGGATCTCCGGTGATTTGGATCACGTCGAGTACGCCTTCCTCATCCCCATTCTTTGAACGCTTCCGCGCGTGATCTACAAAGGTATGTAGATGCAATCCAATCACTCGTTGCTATATGAACTCCTAGATGGATCTTGGTGAAACCGTAGGAAAATTTTTGTTTTCTGCAATGTTCCCCATCACCACGACAGTGGCGTGCTCGTCTCCTGATACCGCTTGTAGATCTCCACCTTCACGTACGGCCATACGCGATGCGCGGCCGGCGGCGGCATGATGCAGAACGTCGTACGAGCTGGAGGAGGGGTGGAGCGGTTGCGATTGCGGCCGGTGGAGGACCCGGCTGTTGGGGATTGTTGCAAAAATTGAAATTTTTCTACGCATCACCAAGATCAATCTATGGAGAGACTAGCAACGAGAGAGAGGGGAGCGAATCTTCATACCCTTGAAGATCGCTATGCGGAAGCGTTACAAGAACGCGTATGAAGGAGTCGTACTCGTAGCGATTCAGATCGTGGTTGATTCCGATCTAAGCGTCGAACAACGGCGCCTCCGCGTTCAACACACGTACAGCCCGGGGACGTCTCCTCCTTCTTGATCCAGCAAGGGGAGAGGAGAAGTTGAGGGAGAGCTCCGGCAGCACGACGGCGTGGTGGTGGAGCTTGCAGTTCTCCGGCAGGGCTTCGCCAAGCACCACTACTACTACCACTACCACTACTACTACTACTACTACTACTACTACTACTACCACTACTACCACTACCACTACCACTACCACTACCACTACCACTACGACTACCACTACCACTACGACTACTACTACTACTACTACTACTACTACTACTACTACTACTACTACTACTACTACTACTACTACTACTACTACTACTTAGGTTCTAACGTTCACATACAACGGGTGTAAGACAGATTTACACACGCAATACACTTAGGTTGACTTGACGAGCCTAGCATGTGTACAGACATGGCCTCGGAACACGGAAGACCGAAAGGTCGAACATGAGTCGTATAGAAGATACGATCAACATGAAGATGTTCACCGATGATGACTAGTCCGTCTCACGTGATGATCGGACATGGCCTAGTTGACTTGGATCATGTATCACTTAGATGACTAGAGGGATGTATATCTGAGTGGGAGTTCATTATATAATTTGATTAGATGAACTTATTTATCATGAACAATAGTCTAATTTGTCTTTGCAAAAAGGGTTGTAGATCAATAGCTCGCGTTGTAGCTCCCTGTTTCAATACGTTCCTAGAGAAAGATTAAGTTGAAAGATATTGTAAGCAATGATGCGGACTAGGTCCGTTGCCTTGAGGAGTGTCCTCACTGTTACACAGAAGGCTTATGTATTTGATGCATCGCTCGGTGTGCCAACCCCTCCAGCGTCGTCTGTGGATGTTATGAACATCTGACAGATACGTCCTGATGACTACTTGATAGTTAACTGCACCATACTTTACGGCTTAGAATCGGGATTCCAATGACGTTTTGAACGCCATAGAACATATGAGATGTTCCAAGAGCTGAAATTGGGATTTCAGGCTCATGCCCGTGTTGAGAGGTAGGAGACCTCTGACAAGTTCTTTGCCTACAAGATGGAGGAGAATAGCTCAGCTAGTGAGCATGTGCTCAGAATGTCTGGGTGCTACAATCACTTGAATCAAGTGGGAGTTAAACTTCCAGATAAGATAGTGATTGATAGAGTTCTCTAGTCACTATCACTAAGCTACTAGATCTTCGTGATGAACTACTACATGCAAGGGATTGAGATGATCCCGGAGCTGTTCGCGGTAATTAAGACCGGAAAAAGTAGAAATCAAGAAGGAGCATTAAGTGTTGATGGTTTAACAAGACCACTGGTTTCAAGAAGGGCAAGGGCTAGAAGGGAAACTTTATGAATGGCAAACCAGTTGCCGCTCCAGTGAAGGAACCCAAGGTTGAACCCAAACCTTGGACTAAGTGCTTCTATTGTAAGGGGAACGGTCAATGGTAGCGGAACTACCCCAAATGTATGGTAGATAAGAAGGCTGGCAACTTCAACAAAGAATATACGTGTTATTAATGTGTACCTTACTAGTACTCCTGGTAGCACCTGGGTATTGGATACCGGTTCAGTTGCTATCATTGGTGACTTGAAGCAATAGCTACGGACTAAACGGAGACTGGCTAAGGGCGAGGTGGCGATGTGTGTTGGAAGTGTTTCCAAAGTTGATGAGATCACCATCGCACGCTCCATCTGCCTTCGGGATTAGCATTGAACCTAGATAAATGTTATCAGGTGTCTACGTTAAGCATGAATATGATTAGATCATGTTCATTGCAATACGGTTATTCATTTAAGTTAGAGAATAATGGTTATTCTGTTTACATGAATAATACCTTCCATGGTCATGCACCCTATGTGAATGGTTCATTGAATCTCGGTCGTGGTAATACACATGTTCACGCCAAAAGATGTAGAGTTAATAATGATAGTACCACTTTCTTGTGGCACTGCCGCTTAAGTCATATTGGCGTGAGATGCATGAAGAAACTCCATGCCGATGGATGTTTGGAGTCACTTGATTTTGAATCGCTTGACGCATGCGAAGCCATGCCTCTAGGGCAGGATGACTAAGACCCCGTTTTCAGGTACAATGAAATGGGCAAGTGACTTGTTGGAAATCGTACATGCCGATGCGTGTGATCCAATGAGAATTGAGGCGTGCAGTGGATATCGCTATTTTCTCATCTTCACTGACGATTTGAGTAGATATGGGTATATTTACTTAATGAAGCACAAGTCTGAAACGTTTGGAAAAGTTCAAGCAATTTCAGAGTGAAGTTAAGAACCATCATAACAAGAAGATCAAATTCCTACGATCTGATCAACGGAGAATTTCTGAGTTATGAGTTTGGCAATCACTTAACACATTGTGAAATTGTTTCACAGTTGACACCACTTGGAACACCACAGCATAATGGTGTGTCCGGACGTCGTAATCGAACCTTATGAGATATGGTGCGATCTCTGATGTCTCTTACCGATCTACCGCTATCATTTTGAGGTTGTGCGTTAGAGACAGCTGCATTCACTTTAGATAGGGCACCATCTAAGTCCGTTGAGACGACGTCGTATGAACATTGGTTTGGCAAGAAACCAAAGTTGTCGTTTCTTAATGTTTGGGGCTGCGATGCTTAAGGCTTCAGCCGAAGAAGCTCGAACCCAAAGCAGATAAACACATCTTCATAGGATACCCAAAGGTGACAGTTGGGTATACCTTCTATCTCAGATCCGAGGGCAAATTTCTTGTCACTAAGAACGGGTCCTTTCTCGAGAAGGAGTTTCTCTCGAAAGAATTGAGTGGGAGGAAGATAGAACTTGATGAGGTTGTTGAACCTCTACTTAAACCGGAAAGTGGTGCAACACAGAAAGATGTTTCTGTGGCGCCTACGTCTGTGGAAGAGGAAGTTAGTGATAGTGATCATGAAGCTTCGGATCAAGTTGCTATCGTACCTCGTAGGTCGACACGGATATGTACTACTCCTGAGTGGTACGGTAATCCTATCTTAGATATCATGTTGTTAGACAACAATGAACCTACGAGCTATGGAGAAGCGATGGTGGGCCTGTATTCCGACAAATGGTTAGAAGCCATGAAATTCGAGATAGGATCCATGTATCAGAACAAAGTATGGACTTTGGTGGACTTGCCCGATGATCGGCAAGCCATTGAGATAAATGGATCTTTAAGAAGAAGACGGACGTGGACGGTAATGTTACCATCTATGAAGCTCGACTTGTGGCAAAGAGTCTTTTCACAAGTTCAAGGAGTTGACTACGATGAGATTTTCTCACCTGTAGCGATGCTTAAGTCCGTCGGAATCATGTTAGCATTACCTGCATTTTTCAATGTGGCAGATGGATGTCAAAACGAGGTTTCCTTACCAGTTTTCGTGAGGAAAGGTTGAATGTGATACAACCAGAAGGTTTTGCCGATCCTAAGGATGCAAAAGGTATGCTAGCTCCAGCGATCCATCTATGGACTAGAGCAAGCATCTCGGAGTCGGAATATATGCTTTGATGGAGTGATCGAAGTTTTTAGGTTTATACAATGTTTGCTAGAAACTTGTATTTACAGGAAAGTGAGTGGGAGCACTACAACATTTCTGATAAGTATACGTGGATAACATATTGTTGATCCGAAATAATGTGGAATTTCAGGAAAGGATAAACGGTTGTTTGAAGAGTGATTTTCAAAGGAAGACCTGGATAAAGCTGCTTACATATTGGGCATCAAGATCTATAGAGATAGATCAAGACGCTCGATGATACTTTCAAAGAACGCACGCCTTAACATGATCTTGAAGGAGTTCAAAATAGATCAGTCAAAGAAGGGATTCTTATCTGAGTTGTAAGGTGTGAAGTTGAGTAGGACTCAAAGCTTGACCACGGCAGAAGAAAGAGGAAGGACGAAGGTCGTCCCCTATGCTTTTGTCATAGGCTCTATACAGTATGCCATGCTGAGTACCACACCTGATTTGTGCCTTGCCACATGTCTGGCAAGATGGTACAAAGGTGATCCAGGAGTGGATCACTGGACAGTGGTCAAAATTATCCTTAGAGGAATAAGGAAATATTTCTTGGTTATGGAGGTGATAAAGAGTTCGACGTTAAGAGTTACGTCGATGCAAGCTTTAACACCTATCCAGATGACTATGAGTAGAAAAACCGGATATGTGTAATGGAGCAACCATTTGGAATAGCTCCAAGTGGAATGTGGTAGCAGCATCTACGATATGACATGAAGTTTTGCGAAGTACATGCGGATCTAATTGTTGCAGACCCGTTGACTATAACCTCTTTCACAAGCATAACATGATCAAACCCAGAACTCATTGAGTGTTAATCACATAATGATGTGAACTGGATTATTGACTCTAGTAAACTCTTGGGTGTTAGTCACATGGCGATGTGACCTATGAGTGTTAATCACATAGCGATGTGAACTAGATTATTGACTCTAGTGCAAGTGGGAGACTGTTGGAAATATGCCCTAGAGGCAATAATAAATTGGTTATTATTATATTTCCTTGTTCATGATAATCGTTTATCATCCATGCTATAATTGTATTGATAGGAAACTCAGATACATGTGTGGATACACAGACAACACCATGTCCCTAGTGAGCCTCTAGTTGACTAGTTCGTTGATCAATAGATGGTTACGGTTTCCTGACCATGGACATTAGATATCGTTGATAACGGGATCACATCATTAGGAGAATGATGTGATGGACAAGACCCAATCCTAAGCCTAGCACAAGATCGTACAGTTCGTCTGCTAAAGCTTTTCTAATGTCAAGTATCATTTCCTTAGACCATGAGATTGTGCAACTCCCGGATACCATAGGAATGCTTTGGGTGTACCAAACGTCACAACGTAACTGGGTGGCTATAAAGGTGCACTACGGGTATCTCCGAAAGTGTCTGTTGGGTTGGCACGAATCGAGACTGGGATTTGTCACTCCGTGTAAACGGAGAGGTATCTCTAGGCCCACTCGGTAGGACATCATCATAATGTGCACAATGTCACCAAAGGAGTTGATCACGGGATGATGTGTTATGAAACGAGTAAAGAGACTTTCCGGCAACGAGATTGAACAAGGTATCGGGATACTGACGATCGAATCTCGGGCAAGTACTATACCGGTAGACAAAGGGAATTGTATACAGGATTGACTGAATCCTTGACATTGTGGTTCATCCGATGAGATGATCGTGGAACATGTGGGAGCCAACACGGGTATCCAGATCCCGCTGTTGGTTATTGACCAGAGAGATGTCTCGGTCATGTCTGCATGATTCCCGAGCACGTAGGGTCTACACACTTAAGGTTCGATGACGCTAGGGTTATAGGGAAATTATGTACGCGGTTACCGAATATTGTTCAGAGTCCCAGATGAGATCCCGGACGTCACGAGGATTTCCGGAATGGTCCGGAGGTGAAGATTGATATATTGGACGAAGGGTTTTGGAGTCTGGAAGTGTTCCGGAGGTACCGGGTGATGACCAGCATGACCGAAAGGTATTTCGGGAGCCCCGGCAAGTGTTTGAAGGAAATATGCCCTAGAGGCAATAATAAAGTTATTATTTATTTCCTTATATCATGATAAATGTTTATTATTCATGCTAGAATTGTATTAACCGGAAACATAATACATGTGTGAATACATAGACAAACAGAGTGTCACTAGTATGCCTCTACTTGACTAGCTCGTTAATCAAAGATGGTAATGTTTCCTAACCATGAACAAAGAGTTGTTATTTGATTAACGAGGTCACATAATTAGTTGAATGATCTGATTGACATGACCCATTCCATTAGCTTAGCACCCGATCGTTTAGTATGTTGCTATTGCTTTCTTCATGACTTATACATGTTCCTATGACTATGAGATTATGCAACTCCCGTTTTCCAGAGGAACACTTTGGGTGCTACCAAACGTCACAACGTAACTGGGTGATTATAAAGGAGCATTACAGGTGTCTCCAAAGGTAGATGTTGGGTTGGCGTATTTCGAGATTAGGATTTGTCACTCCGATTGTCGGAGAGGTATCTCTGGGCCCTCTCGGTAATGCACATCACTTAAGCCTTGCAAGCATTGCAACTAAATGAGTTAGTTGCGGGATGATGCATTACAGAACGAGTAAAGAGACTTGCCGGTAACGAGATTGAACTAGGTATTGGAATACCGACGATCGAATCTCGGGCAAGTAACATACCGATGACAAAGGGAACCAACGTATGTTGTTATGCGGTCTGACCGATAAAGATCTTCGTAGAATATGTAGGAGCCAATATGGGCATCTAGGTCCCGCTATTGGTTATTGACCGGAGACGTGTCTCGGTCATGTCTACATTGTTCTCGAACCCGTAGGGTCCGCACGCTTAAGGTTACGATGACAGTTATATTATGAGTTTATGCATTTTGATGTACCGAAGTGTTCGGAGTCCCGGATTGATCACGGACATGACGAGGAGTCTCGAAATGGTCGAGACATAAAGATTGATATATTGGAAGCCTATGTTTTGAGATCGGAAGTGGTGGGTGAAATCGGGATTTTACCGGAGTACCGGGAGGTTACCGGAACCCCCCGGGAGCTAAATGGGCCATGATGGGCCTTAGTGGAAAATAGAAGAGGCAGCCCTACATGGGCTGTGCGCCTCCCCTTTCCCCTAGTCCTATTAGGACTAGGAGAGGTGGCCGGCCCCCTCTCTCTCTTTTCCCCCTCCGCGAATCCTATTCCAACTAGGATTGGGGGGGAATCCTACTCCAGAGGGAGTAGGACTCTCCTGGCGCCACACCTTGGCCGGCCAGCCTCCCCCCTAGTCCTTTATATACTGAGGCAGAGCACCCTAGAAACACAAGTTGATCCACGTGATCTATTCCTTAGCCGTGTGCGGTGCCCCCAGCCACCATAGTCCTCGATAATACTGTAGCGGAGTTTAGGCGAAGCCCTGCTGCTGTAGTACATCAAGATCGTCACCACGCCGTCGTGCTGACGGAACTCTTCCCCGACACTCTGGATCGGAGTCTGGGGATCGTCATCGAGCTGAACGTGTGCTCGAACTCGGAGGTGCCGTAGTTTCGGTGCTTGATCGGTTGGATCGTGAAGACGTACGACTACTTCCTCTACGTTGTGTCAGCGCTTCCGCAGTCGGTCTGCGTTGGGTACGTAGACAAAACTCTCCCCTCTCGTTGCTATGCATCACATGATCTTGCGTGTGCGTAGGAATTTTTTTGAAATTACTACGAAACCCAACAGTGGCATCCGAGCCTAGGTTATTTATGTTGATGTTATATGCACGAGTAGAACACAAGTGAGTTGTGGGCGATATAAGTCATACTGCCTACCAGCATGTCATACTTTGGTTCGGCAGCATTGTTGGACGAGACGACCCGGACCAACCTTACGCGTACGCTTACGCGAGACCGGTTCCCCCGACGTGCTTTGCACATAGGTGGCTTGCGGGCGACTGTCTTTCCAACTTTAGTTGAACCGAGTATGGCTACGCCCGGTCCTTGCGAAGGTTAAAACGGAGTCTATTTGACAAACTATCGTTGTGGTTTTGATGCGTAGGTGAGATTGGTTCTTGCTTAAGCCCGTAGCAGCCACGTAAAACTTGCAACAACAAAGTAGAGGACGTCTAACTTGTTTTTGCAGGGCATGTTGTGATGTGATATGGTCAAGGCATGATGCTGAATTTTATTGTATGAGATGATCATGTTTTGTAACCGAGTTATCGGCAACTGGCAGGAGCCATATGGTTGTCGCTTTATTGTATGCAATGAAATCACGATGTAATGCTTTACTTTATTACTAAGCGGTAGTGATAGTCGTGGAAGCATAAGCTTGGCGAGACGACAACGATGCTACGATGGAGATCAAGGTGTCACGCCGGTGACGATGGTGATCACGACGGTGCTTCGGAGATGGAGATCACAAGCACAAGATGATGATGGCCATATCATATCACTTATATTGATTGCATGTGATGTTTATCCTTTTTATGCATCTTATCTTGCTTTGATTGACGGTAGCATTATAAGATGATCTCTCACTAAATTATCAAGAGGTGTTCTCCCTGAGTATGCACCATTGCCAAAGTTCGTCGTGCCCAGACACCACGTGATGATCGGGTGTGATAAGCTCTATGTCCATCTACAACGGGTGCAAGCCAGTTTTGCACACGCAGAATACTCAGGTTAAACTTGACGAGCCTAGCATATGCAGATATGGCCTCGGAACACGGAGACCGAAAGGTCGAGCGTGAATCATATAGTAGATATGATCAACATAACGATGTTCACCATTGAAAACTACTCCATCTCACGTGATGATCGGTTATGGTTTAGTTGATTTGGATCACGTAATCACTTAGAAGATTAGAGGGATGTCTATCTAAGTGGGAGTTCTTAAGTAATTTGATTAATTGAACTTAAACTTATCATGAACTTAGTACCTGATAGTATCTTGCTTGTTTATGTTGATTGTAGATAGATGGCTCGTGCTGTTGTTCCGTTGAATTTTAATGCGTTCCTTGAGAAAGCAAAGTTGAAAGATGATGGTAGCAATTATACGGACTGGGTCCGTAACTTGAGGATTATCCTCATTGCTGCTCAGAAGAATTACGTCCTGGAAGCACCGCTGGGTGCCAGGCCTGCTGCTGGAGCAACACCAGATGATATGAATGTCTGGCAGAGCAAAGCTGATGACTACTCGATAGTTCAGTGTGCCATGCTTTATAGCTTAGAATCGGGGCTTCAACGACGTTTTGAACGTCATGGAGCATATGAGATGTTCCAGGAGTTGAAGTTAATATTTCAAGCAAATGCCCGGATTGAGAGATATGAAGTCTCCAATAAGTTCTATAGCTGCAAGATGGAGGAGAACAGTTCTGTCAGTGAGCATATACTCAAAATGTCTGGGTATAATAATCACTTGATACAATTGGGAGTTAATCTTCCGGATGATTGCGTCATTGACAGAATTCTCCAATCACTGCCACCAAGCTACAAGAGCTTCGTGATGAACTATAATATGCAAGGGATGAACAAGACTATTCCCGAGCTCTTCGCAATGCTGAAAGCTGCGGAGGTAGAAATCAAGAAGGAGCATCAAGTGTTGATGGTTAACAAGACCACTAGTTTCAAGAAAAAGGGCAAAGGGAAGAAGAAGGGGAACTTCAAGAAGAACAGCAAGCAAGTTGCTGCTCAGGAGAAGAAACCCAAGTCTGGACCTAAGCCTGAAACTGAGTGCTTCTACTGCAAGCAGACTGGTCACTTGAAGCGGAACTGCCCCAAGTTTTTGGCGGATAAGAAGGATGGCAAGGTGAACAAAGGTATATGTGATATACATGTTATTGATGTGTACCTTACTAGAGCTCGCAGTAGCACCTGGGTATTTGATACTGGTTCTGTTGCTAATATTTGCAACTCGAAACAGGGACTACGGAATAAGCGGGCACTAGCAAAGGACGAGGTGACGATGCGCATAGGAAACGGTTCCAAAGTCGATGTGATCGCGGTCGGCACGCTACCTCTACATCTACCTTCGGGATTAATATTAGACCTAAATAATTGTTATTTGGTGCCAGCGTTGAGCATGAACATTATATCTGGATCTTGTTTAATGCGAGACGGTTATTCATTTAAATCAGAGAATAATGGTTGTTCTATTTATATGAGTAATATCTTTTATGGTCATGCACCTTTGAAGAGTGGTCTATTTTTGATGAATCTCGATAGTAGTGATACACATATTCATAATGTTGAAGCCAAAAGATGCAGAGTTGATAATGAAAGTGCAACTTATTTGTGGCACTGTCGTTTAGGTCATATCGGTGTAAAGCGCATGAAGAAACTCCATACTGATGGACTTTTGGAACCACTTGATTATGAATCACTTGGTACTTGCGAACCGTGCCTCATGGGCAAGATGACTAAAACACCGTTCTCCGGTATTATGGAGAGAGCAACAGATTTGTTGGAAATCATACATACCGATGTATGTGGTCCGATGAATATTGAGGCTCGTGGCGGATATCGTTATTTTCTCACCTTCACAGATGACTTAAGCAGATATGGATATATCTACTTAATGAAACATAAAGTCTGAAACATTTGAAAAGTTCAAAGAATTTCAGAGTGAAGTTGAAAATCATCGTAACAAGAAAATAAAGTTTCTACGATCTGATCGTGGAGGAGAATATTTGAGTTATGAGTTTGGTGTACATTTGAAAAATTGTGGAATAGTTTCGCAACTCACGCCACCCGGAACACCACAGCGTAATGGTGTGTCCGAACGTCGTAATCGTACTTTACTAGATATGGTGCGATCTATGATGTCTCTTACTGATTTACCGCTATCGTTTTGGGGTTATGCTTTAGAGACGGCCGCATTCACGTTAAATAGGGCACCATCAAAATCCGTTGAGACGACGCCTTATGAACTATGGTTTGGCAAGAAACCAAAGTTGTCGTTTCTTAAAGTTTGGGGCTGCGATGCTTATGTGAAAAAACTTCAACCTGATAAGCTCGAACCCAAATCGGAGAAATGTGTCTTCATAGGATACCCAAAAGAGACTGTTGGGTACACCTTCTATCACAGATCCGAAGGCAAGACATTCGTTGCTAAGAATGGATCCTTTCTAGAGAAGGAGTTTCTCTCAAAAGAAGTGAGTGGGAGGAAAGTAGAACTTGACGAGGTAACCGTACCTGCTCCTTTATTGGAAAGTAGTACATCACAGAAAACTGTTTCTGCGACACCTACACCAATAAGTGAGGAAGCTAATGATGATGGTCATGAAACTTCAGATCAAGATACTACTGAACCTCGTAGATTAACCAGAGTAAGATCCGCGCCAGAGTGGTACGGTAATCCTGTTCTGGAAATCATGCTACTAGATCATGATGAACCTACGAACTATGAAGAAGCGATGGTGAGCCCAGATTCCGCAAAATGGCTTGAAGCCATGAAATCTGAGATGGGATCCATGTATGAGAACAAAGTATGGACTTTGGTTGACTTGCCCGATGATCGGCAAGCAATTGAGAATAAATGGATCTTCAAGAAGAAGACTGACGCTGATGGTAATGTTACTGTCTACAAAGCTCGACTTGTCGCAAAAGGTTTTCGACAAGTTCAAGGGGTTGACTACGATGAGACCTTCTCACCCGTAGCGATGCTTAAGTCTGTCCGAATCATGTTAGCAATTGCCGCATTTTATGATTATGAAATTTGGCAGATGGATGTCAAAACTGCATTCCTGAATGGATTTCTGGAAGAAGAGTTGTATATGATGCAACCGGAAGGTTTTGTCGATCCAAAGGGAGCTAACAAAGTGTGCAAGCTCCAGCGATCCATTTATGGACTGGTGCAAGCCTCTCGGAGTTGGAATAAACGTTTTGATAGTGTGATCAAAGCATTTGGTTTTATACAGACTTTTGGAGAAGCCTGTATTTACAAGAAAGTGAGTGGGAGCTCTGTAGCATTTCTGATATTATATGTGGATGACATATTATTAATTGGAAATGATATGGAATTTCTGGATAGCATAAAGGGTACTTGAATAAGAGTTTTTCAATGAAAGACCTCGGTGAAGCTGCTTACATATTAGGCATTAAGATCTATAGAGATAGATCAAGACGCTTAATTGGACTTTCACAAACAACATACCTTGACAAAATTTTGAAGAAATTCAAAATGGATCAAGCAAAGAAAGGATTCTTGCCTGTGTTACAAGGTGTGAAATTGAGTAAGACTCAATGCCCGACCACTGCAGAAGATAGAGAGAATATGAAAGATGTTCCCTATGCATCAGCGATAGGATCTATCATGTATGCGATGTTGTGTACCAGACCTGATGTGTGCCTTGCTATAAGTCTAGCAGGGAGGTACCAAAGTAATCCAGGAGTGGATCACTGGACAGCAGTCAAGAACATCCTGAAATACCTGAAAAGGACTAAGGATATGCTTCTCGTATTGGAGGTGACAAAGAGCTCGTCGTAAAAGGTTACGTTGATGCAAGCTTTGACACTGATCCGGACGATTCTAAATCGCAAACCGGATACGTGTTTACATTAAACGGTGGAGCTGTCAGTTGGTGCAGTTCTAAACAAAGCGTCGTAGCGGGATCTACATGTGAAGCGGAGTACATAGCTGCTTCGGAAGCAGCAAACGAAGGAGTCTGGATGAAGGAGTTCATATCCGATCTAGGTGTCATACCTAGTGCATCGGGTCCAATGAAAATCTTTTGTGACAATACTGGTGCAATTGCCTTGGCAAAGGAATCCAGATTTCACAAAATGACCAAACACATCAAGAGACGCTTCAATTCCATCCGGGATCTAGTCCAGGTGGGAAACATAGAGATTTGCAAGATACATACGGATCTGAATGTTGCAGACCCGTTGACTAAGCCTCTTCCACGAGCAAAACATGATCAGCACCAAAGCTCCATGGGTGTTAGAATCATTACAGTGTAATCTAGATTATTGACTCTAGTGCAAGTGGGAGACTGAAGGAAATATGCCCTAGAGGCAATAATAAAGTTATTATTTATTTCCTTATATCATGATAAATGTTTATTATTCATGCTAGAATTGTATTAACCGGAAACATAATACATGTGTGAATACATAGACAAACAGAGTGTCACTAGTATGCCTCTACTTGACTAGCTCGTTAATCAAAGATGGTAATGTTTCCTAACCATGAACAAAGAGTTGTTATTTGATTAACGAGGTCACATCATTAGTTGAATGATCTGATTGACACGACCCATTCCATTATCTTAGCACCCGATCGTTTAGTATGTTGCTATTGCTTTCTTCATGACTTATACATGTTCCTATGACTATGAGATTATGCAACTCCCGTTTGCCAGAGGAACACTTTGGGTGCTACCAAACGTCACAACGTAACTGGGTGATTATAAAGGAGCATTACAGGTGTCTCCAAAGGTAGATGTTGGGTTGGCGTATTTCGAGATTAGGATTTGTCACTCCGATTGTCGGAGAGGTATCTCTGGGCCCTCTCGGTAATGCACATCACTTAAGCCTTGCAAGCATTGCAACTAAATGAGTTAGTTGCGGGATGATGCATTACAGAACGAGTAAAGAGACTTGCCGGTAACGAGATTGAACTAGGTATTGGAATACCGACGATCGAATCTCGGGCAAGTAACATACCGATGACAAAGGGAACGACGTATGTTGTTATGCGGTCTGACCGATAAAGATCTTCGTATAATATGTAGGAGCCAATATGGGCATCCAGGTCCCGCTATTGGTTATTGACCGGAGACGTGTCTCGGTCATGTCTACATTGTTCTCGAACCCGTAGGGTCCGCACGCTTAAGGTTACGATGACAGTTATATTATGAGTTTATGCATTTTGATGTACCGAAGGTTGTTCGGAGTCCCGGATGTGATCACGGACATGACGAGGAGTCTCGAAATGGTCGAGACATAAAGATTGATATATTGGAAGCCTATGTTTGGATATCGGAAGTGTTCCGGGTGAAATCGGGATTTTACCGGAGTACCGGGAAGGTTACCGGAACCCCCCGGGAGCTAAATGGGCCATGACGGGCCTTAGTGGAAAAGAGAAGAGGCAGCCCTACATGGGCTGCGCGCCTCCTCCTTCCCCTAGTCCTATTAGGACTAGGAGAGGTGGCCGGCCCCCTCTCTCTCTTTTCCCCCTCCGCGAATCCTATTCCAACTAGGATTGGGGGGGAATCCTACTCCCAGAGGGAGTAGGACTCTCCTGGCGTGCCACACCTTGGCCGGCCAGCCTCCCCCCTCTAGTCCTTTATATACTGAGGCAGAGGCACCCTAGAACACACAAGTTGATCCACGTGATCTATTCCTTAGCCGTGTGCGGTGCCCCCAGCCACCATAGTCCTCGATAATACTGTAGCGGAGTTTAGGCGAAGCCCTGCTGCTGTAGTACATCAAGATCGTCACCACGCCGTCGTGCTGACGGAACTCTTCCCCGACACTCTGGATCGGAGTCTGGGGATCGTCATCGAGCTGAACGTGTGCTCGAACTCGGAGGTGCCGTAGTTTCGGTGATTGATCGGTTGGATCGTGAAGACGTACGACTACTTCCTCTACGTTGTGTTAGCGCTTCCGCAGTCGGTCTGCGTTGGGTACGTAGACAACACTCTCCCCTCTCGTTGCTATGCATCACATGATCTTGCGTGTGCGTAGGAATTTTTTTGAAATTACTACGAAACCCAACAGTGTTGGGGGGCTTCATGGGCCAAGGGAAGGGGAAAACAAGCCCACTAAGGGGCTGTGCGCCCCCCTCACCTATTCCCACGTGACCAAGGGGTTTGGGGCGCCCCATCTAGGGTTCCCACCTCCTGGCTTGGGAGCCAAGTCACCCAAAGGGGAGATCCCATCTGCCCTGACCGCCGCCTCCCCTAGGGGAAACCCTAGGGCGCCTCCCCTCCCCCTTGCCCCTATATATAGTGGAGGTGTTGGGGCTGCCCAACACATGAGTCTCTCTCTCCCAAGGCGCAACCCTACCTCTCTCCCTCCTCGTCTCTCGTAGTGCTTGGCGAAGCCTTGCTGGAGTACCGCGCTCCTCCACCACCACCACGCCGTCGTGCTGCTGCTGGACGGAGTCTTCCCCAACCTCTCCCTCTCTCCTTGCTGGATCAAGGCATGGGAGACATCACCGGCTGCACGTGTGTTGAACGCGGAGACGCCGTTGTTCGGCGCTTAGAACGGAATCGACCGCGATCTGAATCGCCACGAGTACAACTACCTCATCCGCGTTCTTGCAACGCTTCCGCTTAGCGATCTACAAGGGTATGTAGATGCACTCCCCTTCCCCTCGTTGCTAGATTACTCCATAGATTGATCTTGGTGATGCGTAGAAAATTTTAAATTTCTGCTACGATCCCCAACAAAAACATTCTCGGATATTGCTATATATGCATTGGTTTCGAATTGTGTCTTCGATCAATAGTTGGGTTGCCCGGCTCCTGTGCTTGCCTCCTACGTTACGCTTTGTTTGGCTAGGTGTGCAAAGGGAGAACCATTGCGATTGTGCTTCCAGCTCATATGGTTAAGCACCTCAGTGGAGAAAGTCGAAAACTAACTATCACAATAAGTGTAAACTGGTCAGCGATCCGATGACTGTGTTAAATGACGGGCCATTCATAACATTGGCCGAAGTGTTTACGGCTCGACCTCGACTGTCGCCGAACACTACCGGGGCCTAGTAAGTGGCCTCCCAAACCAAATCCTCAATATTTTGCTCTTACATTAGAGCTGAGGTTTCAAGATCATGCTTAGCATGACAACCCAAAGAAAGGAATCGATAGCGGGACTATTTTCTTTGGAAGACATTTCTTATGTTAAACAAAGATATAACATATCTCTCTGCATACCTTTGTTTATAAAACCGTATGGCCATATTGCCTTGTTTGTCGTAAACCTTTGCCCTCATAAAGGCTTTATAAAGTAGGACAAACACTCCTCGGCTCCTAGCCGAGGAGGTGGAAGCCGATGATCGGTCAACAAAGTTTTGTACAATGCGGATCCGAGCATTAATGATGTAAAGTACTTGGATACATAGAATCATTACACATAATTTGTGATTTTACTCTGGATATCGATCCTTAATTCGGCCACCCATGCCCGCATTAAGGCTCATGGGCTACTTGGCTTCGGGCTTATCATTTACTAATATTAAAGGGGCGTATCGATCCCCTGATCTGGTGTTGCCACCCGACCAGTGTCTCGGGGGCTATTGCATTGGCAATCCAGTGCAGAAAATTTAAGTGCAAAATAGTTTTCGAGGAGATTATGATCCTCAGGTTGGTCGGCCACACCCAACCTGAGTCTCAAGGACTCTGCACATCGCTTTTTGTGTCCCGAAGTATTCTGCCGAGCTAGGAGTTGATCCTCAGACCGATTTTGCAAATCAACCTGAGTCTCAGCGGCTACTGGGATCAGCAGTCTCATGTCATCCTTCAGATGCATCTCGGGTTTTAGACCGATACACACCTTGAGGGCTACTGGCTATATATCTCGGTAGAGAATAAATTGCACCAATCAAAAATATTGACAAAAAATCGGCCCATAGTCGGGGTGGTGTACCACCTCGGAAGCAATCCGGCATAAAGCTCGGGCGCCAGTGGCTGGCTCCATAGAGGGCATTCCCGGCATTAAGCTCGGCTAAACTCTTTCAACTTTTTTGAACCAAGGTGATCTATGACACCTCGGATATAGTCCGACGTTGGAGCTTGGACATAGTCCGGCGTTGGAGCTCGGATACATTCCGGCGTTGGTGCTCGTCTGCAAAAGATACCTCGAATATAGTCTGGCGTTGGAGCTCGGACGCAAGAGGACACTGCCGCCCGGAAATAACTTCAAACCCGAGGTGTGGCATAAAAATAACAAGGCATTGATAAAGGCCGAAGAATTAAATGGCTCCTGGATACCCGACGTGTTAGATCTTCAGATTTAGCTCGGCAATCCTCAAGATAGAAGATGTGAAGATTTGTTGAACCAATTTTCAAGACCGACGACCGAAGACGAAGAATAGTTCGGAAGAACCGAGGAGCGTCCCCAACTTGAAGACCGGTTCAGGGGGCTACTGACGGTGTCCTAGACTAGGGGGTACTCACCACATCATCTCCCGATCAGTTGAATTGGGCCGAGGACCCCCATGGTCGTTTACTCATGGGCCAGTTCGGACAGCCGAAGACATATACGAGGAAGATTCCACAAGACTTGGTGATGAAGACAAGGACTCCTCTTCACCAACGTATTCGACTAGGACTCTTGTTATCCTAGGCCTCTGGTATGTTATATAAGCCGAGGCCAGGCTAGTCAATAGATGATTAGGACATTACTCATCATAGTTGTAGGGTTTAGACCACAACATACGATCTTGAGGTAGATCAACTCTTGTAACACTCATATTCATCAATATCAATCAAGCAGGATGTAGGGTATTACCTCCATCAAGAGGGCCCGAACCTGGGTAAACATCGTGTCCCCTGTCTCCTGTTATCATCGATCCTTAGACGCATAGTTCGGGACCCCCTACCCGAGATCCGCCGGTTTTGACACCGACAGCTGCCATGAACGACGGTGTTGTGTTGCAGCAGCGGCGCTGTTGCGTCGGCGCAGGTCGTCTGGTGGAGGTCTGCTGTGAGATTGGGTTGTCAAGCGGAGATGGAGGCCTGCGGCGAGTGTCAGCGGCGCGGTGGCTGCAATTGGAGAGGCACTTCTATGAGTCTCCAGGGCCTCTTGCGGGATACGGCGGAGAAAGAATTTCCGGCGAGGTTCATCAGGCTCAACGTGTGGGAGAATGGGAAGAAATGGAGAAGTTCGTGGGATGCGTGGATGCGGGATGTGAGGCTGAGTAGTTGACCGAGACGCACCAGCCTGGGCGGGACCATTGGCACGTGGCACGCAGACGAGGAGGCTTGATTTCTTAGAAATCAGCCGGATGAATTAAAGAGTTTTCCTTTGGTGATTGTATGGACAGGTGCGTAACCAGTAGAGCAGATCAGTGAGTGTTGTATTTGCAGCGTGAAATCTTTTAGAACTACCCACATCGAAGAATCCTTTTTTAAAAACATTTAAAGAAAATAAAGAATACTTTTTAATAAAATTTTGTTTTTTTTTTGAAAAATATGAACTAGTATTGGAGAAATTGCTCAATTTTTTGATTTGTTACCAAAATTCAAACAGGGAAGAAAGTATGAATTTGTGAACAAATTTTGAAAAACAGGAACAATTTTCCAGTTCCCATTTTTTTCACAAACACGAACAAATTTCAAGCCAGGAACTTTCTTTAATTTCTGTTAAAATGTTGACAAAAAGGAACATTTTTTTAAAACATGAACATTTTGAACAAAAGGAATTTTTTTGCATCCTTTAACAAAATCTGAAACTCTGAACAAAATTTAAACATGTGACCCTTACGAACATTTATTGAATTTGTGAACAAAATTTGAAAATAGGAACATTTTTTGAACTTATGAACATAGTTTTTAAATATCAAAAACACTTTTTGAATTTGTGATTTTTTTTGAAACATGAACATGTTTTCAAATATGCGCACATTTTTTAGAAATCCCGAATATTTTTTGACCTTCTGAATAGTAATTAAAAAACAGGAACATGTTTTGAACTTCCAAACATTTTTTGAAATTTCAATCAAATTTGAAATTCTGAAAGAGAAAAATAGGAACAAAAAAACTAGTATAAAAAGGAATTATAAAATAAATAGAAAAAAGAGAAAAGAAAGAGAAATACAAAAAATGAAAAATGAAAAAATATGTAATGGAAAAAAGAAAATGAGAAAAACAGTTTAAGAAAAAACTGCAAATAAAAAAGTGAAAACCAATAAAAACCGCTTCAGAAACCTTCTAGAAGCTTCCCAAACCGATCAGGAAACTTCTAGGAGGTTCCCAAAAGCGGAAACTGTAGCGCGTTTTATCTCGTAACTGGGCCTGTCCACGTTATTCACTACTCCCTCCGTTTCAAAATAGATGACCCAACTTTATACTAACTTTGCACTAAAGTTAGTATAAAGTTGAGTCAACTATTTTGAAATGGAGGGAGTAGTTGTTAGCTCCCTGTGCGAAGCCTCAGCAGTTTGACTCAGCGCGCGTCGTATAGGGTTTTCCCGCTTCATGGTTTGCCCGTCAGCACGTACGACCGTTCTCGGGACCGTTAGTTTTGTTTGTTTCACCAGAGAAGATATTTTCCCCACTTGCACGGGACGGGGCAGCCTAGCTAGCAGGTTCTCGGGACCGTCAGTTTTGTTTGTTTCACCAGAGAACATATTTTCCACACTTGAAGCTAGCATGGGCCTGCAGGGAAAATGATTTCGATTGTATGGGTATAATGTGCACAAGCGTGGCCGGCACGTACTTTTCACCTGGCCGAGAATTGACCCCGTCGTACTTTTATCTGGACCACGAAATGTAAGCCAAGGACCAAATTCTACCGGGGGTTTTACCGGATTTCCGCCAGCTCCACCCAACTGGTCAGCGAGTTCCGTTCTAGACAATCATCTCTCCGTCTGCACGTCGACTTGGTCGAATCAATGGCTCTTCAACCTGACGTCTGAGTAGACTAGGTAAAAAGTTTCATTTACAGATTGCCTGGAACCAACGGAAAAGGAAATGAGCGGCACAAGAAGAGACCCAGAAATCGTACGTTTTCTTTTCTTTGGTAGCTATACTAGAAGAAATCGTACATCTCTAAATTTTACAGCTAAACTAAACAACGACGGAATGGATGTCAGGACTAATGGCGGCGTGTTTCAGTTCAGTGAAGCGAGCTGCTATTCCCGAGCAGGCTATTGGAGGAAGGGGAGCTCCTGTCGCTGAACCACCTCTCCTGGACGGACACAGGGGAGGACCCCGCCGCGCCCTTCTCCGTCTCCCGCTCAGCCACCGCCGTCGCCGGGGCAGACGTCGGCAACGCCTCGCCCCTGCCTTTGTCCGGCCCCAGCGACTTGTCCGTGCCGCGCGACGGCGCCGACGAGCAGAGCGACGACGTGGTCGACATGAACGCGGCGTCGTCCGCCGACGGCGCCCACCCGCTGACCTGTATCTGCTCCAGCTCGTCGGCGACCTCGGCCATGGACGGCCTGATCTCGCTGTGGAACGCGAGGCACCTGAAGGCCAGCTCCGCCACCTTGTGGATGGACGTGAGCGTCCACGCGTCCCGGTGCGGGTCCAGGAAGGGGTCGACGATGTCGTCCACGCAGCCCCTGCCGATCCTCTCCACGGCGAGCTGCGCCAGGTTGACCTCGCTGGGGCCCCGGCTGAAGTCGACGGCCTTCATGGCCGTGATGATCTCCACCAGCACCACGCCGAAGCTGTACACGTCGCTCTTGTCCGAGAGGTGGAAGTTCTGGTGGTACTGCGGGTCCACGTACCCCGGGGTGCCCTGCGGCGCCGTGGAGATGTGCGACGAGTCGACGGAGGTCATGCCCATCCGGGACAGCCCGAAGTCGGCCACCTTGGAGTTGTACTCGTGGTCCAGGAGGATGTTGCTGGACTTGATGTCGCGGTGGTAGATGGGCGGGTGCACCTCCGAGTGCAGGTACGCGATGGCCTTGGCGGTCTCGGCGGCCACGCGGAGGCGCACCGTCCAGGGCACGGCGGGCCGGCCGCGCTCCCGCTGCAGGTGCTGCGCCAGCGTGCCGTTGGGCATGAACTCGTAGACCAGGATCTGCTGGCCCTGCTCGATGCAGCACCCCAGGAGGCGGACCAGGTGGCGGTGGCTCACCGAGGACACCAGCTTCACCTCGTTCATGACGGAGTCCAGGCCGCCGTCGGCGTTGTCGCGGTGCTTGATCCGCTTCACGGCGACCAGGCGGTTGTCGCTGAGGCGGCCGGCGTAGACCGTGCCGTAGGCGCCCGTGCCGAGCCGGTGGTCCTCGGAGAAGCCGCTGGTGGCGCGCTCGATCTCGCGGTACGAGTAGAGCGGCACCGTGCAGTCCGCCTCCGACAGGAGCCGCTTCGTGCTCTGCTGCGACCGGATGGACGCGGAACGGCGCTTCAGCACGTGGCACACCACGCAGCCGATGCCCGTCACCATGGCTCCGAAAATTATTCCTACAGTACGTGCAGAAATGTCATCAAGAACCGATAAGGGTTTTGCAGAAAAGTTACAGAAACCTTGTATGGACCAAGAAAATGCAAATTATATTGTAGAAATGTCATCAAAAACCGATAAGGGTTTTGCAGAAAAGTTACATAAGAACGAATCCTTCCAATGATCGAACTGCTTCTGTATGAACTTTCCTTTTCTTTTGAGATGTCTGTAGGATTTCCGGAGAGTATTTTTTTCAATAGGGTCTGTTTAGGACACATTTTAGATGTGACATATGTCACTCACATCTAACCTGATGTCCACTATGTATGTGGTCTATTTTTTTTGTCGCAGTTTTTTTGTTCCTTGTTGCTGTGTTATTTGTGGGAGTTTAGAGCTTCTTTGATTCAAAGAAATTCTATAGGAATTTTGGAGGATTGAAAGCCTTTGGAATTTTTCCTACGTTTGTCCTTTGATTCATAGGATTGAATCCCATAGGAATTTTTCCAATAGAATCTTGTGTACTACATTTCATAGAAAATCTAACATCCACTCCAACCTCTTTTTACAATTCTTTTGTTTTTCCCGTGAAATCAAACACTCCTTGCTAACAACCTCCACATCGTCTTTTACGTAAGATCTGTACGTAACATCACGTATGTGTAGCATTGCTTTATTTTTTTAGCAACTTCCAGAGAGGACCTATTTTATTCTCAAAAGAGTATTTTTACATTTTAAATAACCAAGTGATACTGGGCTATGTTAAAAGCCCATCAATGAACGAACAGCCCAACCTTGCTATTTTGTGATCTAAACACTCTTATATTTCTTTACATATGGAGTAGAATATAAAATACAGCCCAGTTTCAGAAATCATATTAAACAGTACACATGCATGGTGGCCCATAATATTATTTACAGGACCGAGAGACAAATGAGCCCACATAAATGGAAAGATGGTCCTTTCTTCAGCCTAACATGTACTCGCAACAGCGGGTTTATCTCTTTCTCCAAAAAAATCTACTTTAAATTTTCGTTTTGCTTTCTTTTTGTTTTTTTCATTCCATATCCACAATCATTTTCTGAAATCTGGGAGCATCTTTTTCAACTCTATTTAAAAAAAGTAGAATAGTGTTCAAATTTAAAATTTGTTCATCAAAATCAAAAAATGTTCATCAAGTTCAAAAAATAATGATGAATTTTTTAAAATTGCTCATCATATCAAAAAATGCAGGTCAAATTCAAAATTCGTTCATTTATTTCAAAATGAACAAAATGTTCATCATTTCTTTAATTTTTATATTTTCAAAATGTTCATCATCTCTTTAATTTTTATATTTTCAAAATGTTCATTAAAACCGAAAGGGCTGCAGTTTTGCAGAAAAGTTACAGAGACCTTGTACGGACAAAAAATGCAAATTATATTAGAGTGAATGTTGGAATATTATGAAATTTCATGAGACATAAGAACAAATTCTTCCCATGATCGAACTGCTTCCGTGCGAATTTTCCTTTTCTTTTGAGATATCTGTACGATTTTAAATTTTCGTTTGTCCTTCTTGTTGTTCTTTTCGTTCCATATTCACAAACATTTTCTGAAATTTGGGAACATCCTTTTCAAATCTATTTTAAAATCAAATAGTTTTTCAAATTCAACTTTTGTTCATCAAATTCAAAAAATGTTCATCAAGTTCAAAAAATGATGATGAATTTTCTAACAAAATTCATCATACTAAAAAATGTAGGTCAAATTCAAAATGTGTACCTTAATTTCACCACAAATTCACTAAAAATAAAATGTGTTCATCAATTTCGAAAAATAATTCATTGAATTTAAAATTTTATCATCAAATATAAAACAAATTCTAAAAATGTTCATCCAAAATTCAAATTGTGTACATAAAAATAAAAAATGGGCATCCAAAAATAAATTTGTTTATCAAAATACAAAAAATGTCCATCGAAACTAAAAAAATGTTCATTGCTTCAGAAATTATGAATTTTTTTCTGAATTAAAGCACATTTTTTTGTATTCGTGGCATTTTTTGAAATTCTAAAGTTTTTTTTCGAATCCTGAACTTTCCTAAAGAAGCAAAAAAAACAGAAAACGAAAAGAAACGAAAAAAATAGGGGAATGCCGTCTGAAACCTGGCCGGCCCAAGGTCGCCGTCTGATAGAGGGGGGCCATTTTGGGTAAGGTTCAAGGTTTTAAAACCTTCCCAGGCCGGTTTTTCTTTCTTTTTACGCTTTTTTATTTTCCTTTCTTTTTCGTTTACGTTTTAGCGTTTATTTTTTTCTTTTTACATGTTCATTTTCTGTTTTACTTTTATTTTTTTTCTTGTTCATTTTCGAACATTTTTCTATTTTTGTGAACATTTTTTAAAGCACAAAAACAAATTGAATTCGTAAAAAAATCTATTTGATCGCGAACATTTTTTCAAATTCACAAACATTTTCCAATTTTTTGGTTCTTATTTTTTGCTGAACATTTAAAATAACCTGGATCATTTCTTAATCCACAATAATGTATTCAAAATCCTGAACATCTGTTAGAATTCCTGAACATTTTTCAAAATCATAAACCTTTTTTGAATATGGGAACTTTTTTTCAATTCCAAGACCATTTTTTGAATTCAAAAACATTTGTCGAACTTGGAAACACCTTTTGAATTTGAGAACAATTTTTGAAAACTTGGGAACATTTTTTGATATTCAAGTTTTTTTAATACCAACCATTTTTTGAAATTCAGGAGTGTTTAAACCCCGAACAATTTAATTGAAGCAAAAAGGCAGAAGATAACAAAAAGAAATAAAAAAACAGGATCACCCGCCGCTCATACGGGTTGGCCCAAAAGCACACGCTCGTGTAGCGGGGGGTGCGCGCTCGGTCGCTACCCAGCAACCCGTGCGCGAAATAGGAGGTCCCGTTGAAAACATGCACACAATATAAGCATAATTGGTTTGGTGCCAAGAATTGGCATGCCAATGTTTGGCATTGTGCCAAATATTGGCTACTACTTGGTTGGTTACCGAGTCATCTTACCATCTCACAGAAAATTGCCAATAGTTGGCAAGCGTTGGTATTGCCAACATTTGGCTAGCCAAATATTGGGAGCAAACCAATCCTATTCTATGTGAGTGGATGACATTTGTGTTGCACGATGGTAGCCACTTGTACAACTTTTCTTTTTAGTAGCTACGATAGAGCTTTTCTTTCTTATTGTAGCCTTGATCAGTTCTAAACTTTCAACCGGTGAGACATTTCTGAGGATTGTATAGTGGCAGTGCCAAAAAAGCAATCTAAAAAATAAATAATGTAGCTTTCTTAAGTTTTATATCAGCTTATAAGATGCATGAGCAAGTTACCTGCCATGATAAGACCAACGAGGACGATCTTGCCACAATCTCTTGATAGGTAATTCGAGCGATCGCACTTGGACTTGGAAACTGTAACCATTGGACACACAGGTGTAAGATTGACGAGAAGAGGGAAAAAGGGAGTAGCAATGATATCAAGAGTCTGACTTCATACATTATTTAGCAATTTCAACATAATTTAAGCGGCAATTTGAAGAACTCCTTTCATAACATTACATTGACATGCATGCAAAAATAAAATATTCCAAGGCCAACCGCCTGCTAACGAGCTAGTTAACTACTCATTTACTCTCGCCGGCAGATCTCAAATATCAGATTACGTTAAACTTCACGCAATTTTATTCAGTGATCAAAAGTTAACTCAGCTATCAATAGATACTTGCTGGTCAACAAAGATTAATATTTTGCAAAGTAATTTTTTTTGACCAATTTCAATGTATGTATTCCACCACATTCTGTATTGCACGTGAGAACCTCCTGAGAAAATTCAGTGATGCATGATTTTTACAGTATGAAATGCAAGATGATTATTTTCATTAAAAAGAAAAAGAATGGCTAACCCCAGGCATCGGCCAGGTGATATTTCACCCGATCGATATCCTCATCCACCATCCCACTTTAAGTGGCAAATCTAGGAATACATATCATACCCATACGCAACATCATTGCAGTGTTTACCACCACACTCGTAAAAACTCATTCAACAATAATGCAGCATTTCAAACACGCCACATAGCAAAAGTTATATGTATGCAAAAATCTCCGTTCGTTGAAACAAAAGCGTAGAAAATTTGCTACCATACTCGTAATATATAAAAAGACTAACCTAAGCAACATATGTGAACAACACATACAACAACGAAGGAACACATTTGCAACATCAAAACAATTTGTTCCTTTTTTCAAGATGAAGGTGTGTATGCAACAAACGACATATGTGCTTGCATGCATGTCAAAAATATCTAGGCAACATAATAAAATCTCTAATTCACTAACCTCTCGCAATTAACAATGGAGACACCACCCTTCCTAGATCCTAGATCGCCGGAGCCCCAAGAGCTAAGTCACGCAACCCGGTACCCACTCCCCATACTCACAATGCCTTCCCAACATTGGTGCTGCAAAGTCGCAATGTGGTCATCCATGAAGTGCTGGAGGCACTTGAGTGGAGGAAAACCTGGGGAGTTGGCCGACCGATGGTCAATTCGATCGATCATTTTCTAAAAATAACATGGAGAGCTGGCCGAGAAACGAGTGCAATCCGCACGTGTTGACAATGCAATAAGACGCAACAACAAAAAGCACCATCTAAACACCCAAAAGTGATGATTCCCGCTGCTGCTCTCCATGCAGAGGCCGGAGGTTATCCTCCTTTTGAACCAGCACGCCACGAGGTCCCGGTGCCGTTTGCGACGCCTAACATCTCGCCGGCTAACGGGCGAGGGAGAAACGTGAGGGAATTCAGCAATGTGCGTTTTAGTCGACAGTGTGAAACGTAAATGGCTACCAAGAAAGGGGGCGGAGCCACCTTATCCGTGAGGTTTTTTTTGTCAGAGAAGTCGGTGGGCAGAGCCTTTCGCGGCTCCATTGAACATGTGGGTGACACAACCAAAGAACCAAGGGATATGATCAATTCCTGCCCGTCTGTCTTCAAGGTGCCAATGGTCCACAATTCTAGGTGCGCAGCCGACGCCGCGGATTGTTAGTTGCGTGGTCAACGAGAGCGAAGGCGTAGAGTAATGGCTAGTCTGTCCGTCTAGCTCGCACAACTTGACTCGCTAAATGGAGAAGGAAAACAAACGATGAAAGAAATACTCGTTGTGGTGTGTGTGATGAAGCACTGACCTTCCCGGCAACCGGCGCCGTCGACGAAGCCGTCGCCCTCGAGCCCCTCCGGGCACTCGCACCGGAACGCCTCCCGCCTCGCCGTCGTCGCGTTGAACTGGGTGCAGGTGGCTCTGGGGGCGCAGCCGCACCGCCCCGGCACCCACCAGTCCAGCTCCAGCGCTTCGAGCAGCAGCGACGGCCCCTGCGCGTCCGAGTAGCTCACCGCCGTCACCAGCCCGGTGCAGTTGGACCTGAGCACCTCGCTCTTGTTCAGAAAATGGTGGCCGCTGGTGGTGTTGGAAGGGGGCAGGATGCAGCGGATGGGCTCGTTGGCGGTGCAGTTGGACGTGGTTCGGTTGATGTAGTCGCTGCTGCAGTTTCTGATGCGGTCAGCCTCGGAGCTGCTGCATGACCTGACGACGAGCCCGTTCCGGGAGGAGGGCGCGTAGCTGTCCGAGAAGAGCGCCGCGACGGACGCATTGAACGAGCGAGCGCAGTCGGGCTGCAGGTTGAGGGTGAGCGCGCGCGGCGTGACGTTGCGCACGAGCAGGCCCAGCTCCGGCGCGCCGCCGAGCCACGCGGCGCCGACGCCGTCGGCCCCGACGTGGCAGCCGAGGCGTACGGTGCAGCCGCTGGAGAAGCCGAACGGGTACGGCAGCGTCATGCGGCCGCAGCTCCGCACGCAGCTCCCGTTGCCTCCGCCGGCCGCGGCCGCCGCGTGCAGCAGCACGGCCGCCAGCAGCGGCAGCAGCAGCAGCGCCGCGCACCGCATCTCCGTAGCTAGCTGCCTTAGCTTATCCTACTCCCGAGCTCCGAGCACGGCGTCCCTCTCATCTTAGATTTGTTCCTATAGCTAGTCAAGCGAGCTTGGTGCTGCTGCTAGCTGCGGCGCAGGGAAGGAAAGGAAAGGAAGGCGCGCGCGGCAGCACAATGGCTTGATGGTGTCTGTGGTGGTGCGCGCGCTTGCGTCCCCGCCGCGTCGGCTGTCATTTTTGCTGGTTCATTGCAGTGGAATTTTCCGCATTGAAAGCCGAGACCAACGACCAACCTACTCCTACTGCTCCTGCTGTGCTGCCCCATCCCGCACTGCACACACAAACACACTGGCACGCAGCTCATCACTATCCCGTCTACTCTAGCTAGGCCCAGAGAGAGAATCCAAGTAATCACTCCAGCAGTCCATCCTCCCGTCTCGCCTCCTCGCCGTCATGGGAATGCGGGGCCGTACGTCGTCGTCGTCGTCCGCCCGCCGCTCACGGGCGCCCGTTCCCACCACAGGCACAGTCACGGTTAGCTTGTTACATTCTGCATCGGTGATCCCTCCACCGTGGCCGCGCAGGCGTGGACCGGAGACCTCGACCTCGGCCTCGGGTAGCCGCCAGCTAGCCGTCCCACCCTCTCCACACGCTGCGCCCACTTGCCGTGCGCCGCATGCCAACGCATGGAAAAATCCCGGGCGGGCCAAACGACGACCCGGGGTCCGACGACGCAAGGCATGCAACTGGTCGTTTTCTTGTCCGGGAAACGGGTAGTGGAAGTGCGCACGTATGCCCGTGGCCTTAGATTAAGAGAGGGGACGTGACCTCACAGGGTTTTCAGGATTAGGAGAAGCTAGTTTAGTGGCACCACGTACTAGGGGCGGCTAGAGGCACCCTAATCACGTAGGATGGTGGAGACACCCACCTAACCGTGCAACTATCTGCTTCATAATGCAGTTTAATTTGCTGTAGGGGGACTAATTAATCAAGGTCAACCTACTCTACGGTGCTGATGAGCAGCTAATGGATGGGCTGTGCAGTATTCAACGAGGTTGATGCTGCTATTGCAAGCCACGCTACTCCATAATTTAAATTAGTTGATTTGATTGACTGACTATACATATATCATATTTTTCAGCTGCCTTAGAGGAGAAAATTTGATCACAAAATAAGAGGAAAACATGTTGCCAAAAGAAAAGTAGGAGGAAAACAAACAAATGTACACTGCCGACAAGCTTGAATACCTTTTCAACCATACCTGGATAACCTGTCCCTGATAGCATTAGTTATCCCCCAAGAAACGGCCTTGGATCCTGATTAGCGGCGGCTTCCACTTTCCACACCGGCCAAAGTTCCGAGTTCCGCTCGTCGCTGCAGTCAACAGCTACAGCTTGCATCCGCCAAATCAGCACGAAAAAGGAGATCAGATAGCGGGGGGCCCACACACAAAGTTCCATCAAAATCAGCTGCTCGTCTGTAGTAATAATATTGGAAGTAACACAGTAAGGATGCAATTAATTCCGACGTTTTGCGGAAGGTTACAGCGGGAAGGAAAACAGTGACATCCCTGCCAATTTGCTCATGAGAGCCTCTGGTCCACTAGCAGTTGCTTGACTCTAGTTGGCAAGTTGGATGCAGTTATTCGGCATCGCTTTCAACCCTACACAAGCAAGAACCAGAAATACTGGAATCTGGTTTCATTCATCTTCCACCGGAATGCTTCTCTGACACTATTGTTCATCCGACAATGATTCATGTGGTTTTATAAACAAGCAAAACTGTAATACATGAGTATCGATATGATATAACAGTTCACCAAAGGTGTGACCACTTCAGTATTTCTCAAGAAATTGCAACCTCAGATTTAGCAGGTAGTAATATACATCACAGTGATTCTGAACATGAATCTCCTCTCATTACATGTATCAAAAGGTATGGTGTGTGGACCTCAGATTTCCAGTATCGTTCTTATCTGCTCAGGCGAATGCTTGACCAACGATCTTGGGTCAGGATAACAGTTCTTTGGATCCATCACCGCCCTGTAAATGAGCTCGTAAGCTTCTGCTAGGGCTCTCGCCAAACCGTAGCACGCGTCTGAGCGTAACCTTGGAACCTGCAGCTGCTCGAATTCCGGCAAGGAGCCTTCTGTTCCAGTCACAATACCATAGAATGCCTTCAAGCATTCCAGAAGCATTTGTGGTGATGTCTCCACGACATCTGCCAGAGGTCTTGCATCGTCATTGCCGTCAGTGGAGCTGTAGTTCTTTAGGTATGGCATCTTACTTGACAATCCACATTTACTGAGAATGCTATCAGCTTCTTTATCTACTAAGGCACGCGTGTGTGTTTCGATCATAGAGCGAAGGTTGTTAACATAGCTTGTAGCAACCTCCTGATCCATCAGTGGTTCCTCAATAGCTGATAAGCAGTTGATGAGGTAAACTTTGGACGAAGATTCACCACTCTGTACATTGCATGGCATCATGTAAGGAAAAGTACTGAAATTACTTGGATGTAAGCAAATGTCTACAAGTTGATTTGCACAGCTGAAGCGAGCTAGTCTACCCAGTCAAAGGCTTAAAGCAAAAAGGTTTCTGATCCGAGCATAAAAAATCACAGTTTCTTTAATCTGATCAGTGCCCAAAAGGTTATGAAATAAAATTGAACACAAAGGCAATCATGAAATCCACAACACCGGCTGTTTTTCATAAAGCCAGTTATATTTTTATTCTGGGACCATAAGGCGAGTACTAAGGAATGCAAATTGGGATTGCATGCCTATCAGTATATGTAGGATCAGCTTGTCAATTACTAAATCATAAGTGTTTCCCATGTCTAATAGTGCTAGCCACAAAATGATTGGAAGTGTTTGATCTTATCCATCTCTGCCCCGCTAGTTGTCTCCTCTTTTTTCTCTACAGTTTGCACTAACAAAGGTGCCAGTTTCACTGTTGCAGCTACAGGGAACTTTCTGAAATTTCTTGACTTGTACCATCTGTATTTTACTAGTCTAGTAACTGTATAGTGTGTGGTGGTGACTGGCAACAGAAAGAAAAAAGGCAGTCTGTTTTACTAGTTCAGTTCATGACCAGAACAAAAGTACAAAGGTTGCTCCACAATAGTCACAGGTCCAAGGGATTCACATTACGATGCACGTGGCAAACAAAAAGAATTATGCTACTAACCAGGACCGATGTAGATGATTTCTTTGATAGAATAGCATCAACTGAGATTGAATCTCTCTTACTTCCCATAGGTTCAGAACTAGTTCTACCACGCCGTGCAAGTGCACCTTTTGACTTTTGTGCCTCTGCGGCTTGCTCACACATCTGAAGAGTAGGTCAGGAAGTCAGGATTAGCACTAACAGTACCACATGTAAATGAGGACTCCCTATAAACCACAATGCAGATAACATCACATTCTGTGGTAACAAGAATAAAGATATAACAAAACTACTTGTAAAAGAGAAGAACAGCAAATATGGAACACCTTTTGAACCGATAGCGCATGTCATCTGTAGTAACTGGCTCCACTAGAACATACTAATATATTAGTTTCTACAAATCACAGGTACTGATGCAATGCAAAATGTGTAAAACGTACACACCTGTTATTTCATATTAGGTGCAGTCTAGCGTTACTTTATACTATATGATTACCCAATAAAACATCCACATGGAACAGCACCAAAAACTTCTAGAATGAAATGAAATGTTTTGGAAGTGACACTAAAACACATAATTACTTTGGAGATATTAAGCAATTGTGTAATACTGATAGCTTGCTTGAACTGAAGATAACTTGATGGTGAATACAGACACTGAAATACTGCTAGTTTCAAGAATTGTCCCATAACATCACAGTAGACATAGAGGATAGGAAGATAAATCCTATTATTACAAAAATAATAATACAGAGTGCTCAGTGGATACTGGATAGGATAACAATTCAAAATTGCACCAAGGATAAAAATTAGTCAGATCGAGCAATAAATTTTCAGCTTGCCGGACATGCTTTTTAGACATCTGTACAAACTAAGTACACCGAATGCAGAAAGCTCACCTGAATTATAGGATCCAGTATTGCAGAAATGACTGGATCAAAGTTTAACCCTTTTCCAGAGGCAGAAACCATCATGCTATTGTAGGTACTTATGAGCTCAAGCAACAGAGAAACTCCCTCCCTCACTGCTGGCGGGGGAGAGAGGTCAACCGCAACAAGTGGAGGATATCGCAATAACTTTTCTCCACGGCTCTTCAGGATGTTGAAGAATGTCCGCTGTGTTGCATCTCTAAGTGACCATATTGTATTGCACAATGATGTGTCTACACCCAGCAGTTCTGATATCTAGAATAGAAAAGGACCATGTGTGAACTGAATAAATCTTAGCTTTACTAAATGGCCAGAACTAGAATTTCAGACTCACCGTGTAACCATAAAACTCCAGGGTATTACTAAGTTTGTAAGAAACTATCAGACTTGGTTGTGACTGCAGAACTTGCTCAACTCGAACTTTAAACGGTCGGCATGCCCCTTCAAATATTCTATCGAGAACAAAAGTGAAATCAGATTCTCCTTTGGATGAATCACCTTCTCTTACAGAATGACGACGATTAGCTGGACCACTGTCACTTATTGCATCCGGATCAAGCAGCGCAGCTATAAGCTCTCTTTCAGATGCAAGTGCCTTCAAACATTAAAACCAGAAGTTCAGAAAGGCTAAAGGACTATCTTTAAGTTGCAGATGAATGATGCATATGTGTGCATGTTATTTGAAAGGGAATTTATTTAACAAACATTAATTAGCTCATTGCATACTGACTATTAACAAGGATAGACCAAGGAAATCACCTGATGCAGCCATCCCAGCATATCGCCTACATAACGAAGAGGATCATGAGCATGCACTTCTATTGGCCTTGGGAGCCCTCCGGGTCCACCTCTAGTAAGAGCACTTATGAACCGCCTGAATAAGGCATGATGCCTCATATTGGCAACCTATGGATGTGGACAACTAAACTATCAGACACCATTTGAATTAACTGCAACTTTACTGTGTATAGAAGGTAAACTCAGGTATCATGACTATTTACAAGGCATGGCATACCTCTTCTGCGCAGTACTTGAACAGAACAGGCCTTTCCTTCAGGCACCGAACAGCCTTCTTCAAAAGTTCACTTACTTCAGGATTATCAGTATCACCTAGTTTTTTACACTCAACTTGAACCCACCTGATGACAGGGAAATTTGAATTACGACACTTCAACATAAAACATCAATTGATGATATTATATAGAACACAGCACAATAACAAATTCGAGCAAGGTATTTGGCAACAGTTCATTCAACAGTACTTATCATGAGAACTTAATTATTTTTCAGAGTGCCTAATGAATGAAGTCAAGTACAGATGAACGTTGAACACTAGCTTTACAACAGTAGGTAAGGTCAAATTAGAGCACAAAACAAGAATTACAAAGTTAAAAAAAACAGCCAAAGGAAATGTTAGGGTACCATATTGTCAGTAGCAGTAAAAGCAATCAAAAGCGGTGAGTGGAAATATATCTCCAATATGCAGTAAAAAATAAAGACATCTAATGTAAGGAAAAGGAACAGCAAAAGATTAGATGACTATAGAAAGATAGCCAGTACCTGCATAATCTTTCATAAGCTCCTTCTTGGTACACGGACATCATATCCATAAGTTCCAAACCAGCACGCTGAATAAATATAAAATAGGGCATTAACACAAATATTCTATGGAATCAGCTATTAGAAGCAGGTTCCCAGTGTCAAAGCGTCTAGTTCTTGGTGGAGTGTAGGGTCATATCCTTACGGGCCCATTCGGGTTGCAGGGCTTTTTTAGGATTCCAATAGGATTTTTTCCTGAATATGGCATTCATTTCATAGGAATGGAGGAACTAAGATTCCTTAGGATTGTGTCCATATTGGCCTAATTTCTGAGGATTCTTAGCATTATGTGAGACCTCATGGAAAATTCCTAAAGATTGGAGTGGACAGGGCATCCAAATCTTTTACTTTTCCTATTGCTTTGATCTGGAAATCTCGTAAACCAAATGAGCCCTACATAATTTGAGCAGACCATGTACATGCCAGTAAATGGATTAATAGAACTCCATACTTCCGAAAATACAAAACTAAAAAAATCAAATTAAGATATCCTATTAACTGCTTTCACCCGAGGAAGAGCCTATTTATGACAGACAGCTGAAAAACCATTCTTCTAATTGGGTTGACTGGCAAGACAAAATGTTGATGTTGCTGTGATCTCGAAAATTAAGGCAAGAAAAAATCTGAAGGACAAAGTGAAAGTACCTGGTGGTGTGTTCGCAGCAGAACCTTGCAGTTCGAATGGATTTCTTGGACATGCAGTAGTGCCTTAAAGAATTTCTCATCTATATCTTCTTCCCGGAGTGCATGTATCTATTAAACATAAGGTTCTGTGAATAAACATACTCCAGATTGTCGTGCCACTAAATGGGCAAGACATCATACCATAGCAACCAAAGAATCATTGGAACAACTGATTTCGTTTAAGTAGAGAGTAGTACCTCTTCATTTGAAAGTTGGTAATCCCGCAGGAAACATGATACAATTTCTTGGCGCTGAGTGATAACCTCAAGTTCTTGTTGCAACCTCTCCGTTGTGCTGATGATATCCCCTGTACTTGCACTACAGCTGCTCAATGCTTCCTCAATCCTAACACAATGGTGGTGAATAGCATTCAAGTTAAACCGGTTGATCCTGGTAGAAACCTTTTGCATCTACAGCTTAACATTATCTATATTTACTCCAATGTCTTAGTTAGGACCAATAATTAACTGCAGGTCTACATCTAAACTCACAAATGTTGCAGGTTTTACGGTCTCCGTTGTACTGAAAACATGTGTTCACACAATGTGACAATTCCCCTAAATCTACAGGTTTGAGCTGAACCTAGTGCAAAAAATATCAGAAAATGAACTAAGGTTCCATTTCCAGGCAGGCGGAGCAAAAGAGCAAAATGCCAGAATGGACTCACTTCTTCCAGGAATCGTCCAGCGCGTGCACTTCCCCCTCGACGCGATCCAACGCCTGCACGCGAACAATAGAAGGAAAACGAGCAATCAGGTACCAATCGACCAACGGACGACGTGCGGAGGAGAGGCGGGCAGCAATGCGGCAAGAGCGCGCACCTTCTGAGCGGGGAGGGAGGCGTCGAGGAAGTGGCGATTGATGGCGAGCGCGCGCTGCTCGACGGAGGACTTGAGGTTGCGCCGCGCCTGCGGGGTGTTGTGCTCGTAGAAGGTGGAGAGCGCGCCCAGAGAGGCCAGCAGATCTGGGCTGTCCGTCCGCGTCTCGAGCACCTTCTTCAGCTTCCGGGACACCCCCGGCGCCAGCGCCGCCGCCATCCTGCCCCGCTTGGCCGCCGCCCGGACGCTGCGCGCAACGCCGCCGAGTTCGCGATCTCAATTCGAAGGTGATCTTCCCCTCCGTCCTCCCTTCCCTTCGGCTGAGGAGTTTGGCGATGGCCGTCTGGGATCTGGGGGAGGTGAGGCTTCCGCCGTGCCGCCGTGGGTCTGTCAGTGTTGGTTTGAAGGCAGGCTCACTTAGAGCTCACAAGAAGCCCGGCAAGTAAGTGGGCTTGCACCACCCACAGATGGGCCACAATTCTCGGTTCACACTTATTTTTTCCTACCACTGTCACTGGAAGAGTGTTTTTGCTTTTTCCAACTCCGCGCATCAATATTTTAATCAACAAAACGCCAGCTAGTTGTAGTATCAGAATTTCTCAGAAAAAATTGTAGCACCAGAAAAAAGAGTGACGCATGCCTCAATTTTCAAAACACAGCTCGAGCTAAAAGAAAAAGGCAAGAGCTGACAATGTTGCAGTCTCTACAAAGGTTTACAGCCGACAATGGGCATCAGTATCACAGAGTAAAATTTACTATTGCATGGCCATCACGGAGTAAAATTTACTACTATTCCAGTCGACCAAATAACCCCGACGATTGCATGGCCACACAAAGCAAGAGCACTGATGATTTGGAACTCCAGCCTACATACACGCCTCCCTCTCCGGCATGATCATGAGTCCATGTCCACAGGCTCATCTGCCGGGGCAGCATAGGACAGCTCCTTGCCCATCACCACCGCCGTCATCATCAGCCTACCGGCGTCCGGAAAAGCGTCGTGCTGCATCAGCACCTCCTCCACCGAGAAGCACTTGGCCTCCAGGCCTCTCGCTTGCACGTCCTCTTTCCTCACGGGGAGCACCTCCTCGAACGTGCCGTCGAACACCGCCGCGTCTGAGCTGTAGCACAGCCTCGAAGCGTTGAAGAGGACCGTTCCCTGAAGAGATTCTTGGATGACCTCGTCGCTCCAGCCTTCTGAAACTGATGCCTGTGAGAGCTCGACCCAGTCATCCTGGTCGGCTGCGTTTGTCCAGCAAGCCTCTAGAAGGCCTTTGTTGGAGCTTCGGAACGAGGAGCCTGTCCAAGCAAATACTTCGAAGGCTTTGAGAGAAAGCTCGCGGCCTCTCTTCATGCACATCTCAATCAGTTCTGATGGCGGAAGAAGCTTGCTTGCATGTTTGCCCTGTGCATATTCTGGATCATGCTGAACAATCTCTTCCTGTAAAGAAAAGGTAAAGATTATTTCGTCAGCTATGCGTTCTGACTTCCCTTAGAAATGATAAGGCATCCAGCTACATGCCATCAAGCAAGTTATCCTCTTTTGTATAGCTTGAATATATTTTCATCAAAGATAAATAAAACAGCATTGTAAAACTTTGTAGGAGTTCAAACTTGGTAGTACTGCCATGCCTCCAAACATGGAATACTTCAATACATGCCCGTTAACACTGAAGTCTGGAGGCAGATAATTAATTATAGAGAACAGAAGTAACATCATCTTTTTCTGTTTAAGACGCTTCACCTGAAGATTTAGAATCCGGATATCAGCATCTATCTGTGCAACCTTCACTTCATAATCAACATCCTTACCTACTTGTTAAAAACTGCAATTTGTCAGGAGTCCATTTACCACGAAAAGAACAGAACATATCATTGAAGAAACGGGAATTAATACAAAAGAATGATGCAACATTCTGTTCCTTAACAAAAATTATCTTCTAGAAAATCAGGCATTTCCTGTGCTGCAGAAAGTTCAGCAGAATCATGAAATAAACTCTTACCATATAATAAAAGGTTAAGCAGCACACCCATAAGAATATGCAACAGCTACAAGTCCTAAGCATGTGAAAAATTCAATGATGGAGAGAATTATAGAATTCATCGCATTTATTTAGCACTTGATAAACTACTGCTGTCCATCTTAAAAGTGATACTGGAAGCCAGTTTTACATAAACTTATTATACAATATGTGGTTACATCAATCATGGCATAGCTGGAGGTATAGAAGGAAAGTATAACAGAAGAAATAGTTAACCTGCTGTTGCAGCAATTTTAGAGAGATAGAGAAGACGTCTTCTTTCAACAAAGGACAGCGACTTTCTGGTGCTTGTTAGGTCAGCATCTTCTCCAGGACTTGAAAGCAGAGCACAGGTATGAAGAGTCTCTGAAGCAGTTGAGAACTGATTTAAGCATATCTCATGAAGCCACAAAAGATCGCTGCGGTCTTTCAGAAAATTAGCTAGCTCTTCCTGGAATTCTTCTCCCAGCCTTAACAGCTTAGCGTAATGCCGACTGTTGATTAGCTGTTTAAAAACGTAGAAACTGAATCCCCCATGAGGTCCTATACTATCATGCTGCAACATAAGATCAACATAAGAGCCGTGTTCCATAACAATTTTTTGGTCGAAAGTGGATAATATGCTAGGTCACTGAAAAAATATACAACAAGGCATAAAAATGATCCTAGACAAATTGGGGATATGATCACATGATTTTACCATAAGATTGCGGAGGAGAACCGTATCACTGATATCATAGCAAATCTGCCACAACGTTTGGTACCCTTCATGCCGTTTAGCTGTTGCCAAAATAGGAGAAGTGACCTCTCTAAATATAGATTCTTTCAGATCAGGATTGTCATTGCCTTCACTTGACTCCTGGTAGATATGGGCATGTATTAGGTAGTACCATATTAAAATCAAGTAAAACCGAAGAGCCAACATTGACAGTGTTTATAAAATGATACTCCCTCCGTCCCATAATATAAGAGCGTTTTTGGCACTACACTAGTGTAAAAAACGTTCTTATATTATGGGACAGAGGGAGTACATGTTAAGTATGAACGCATCATGTCAAGAAACTGTCAACAGCAGATGGGCAATCCAGAAAAATGTTGAGTTAATTAAATTACAAATTGTCCAAATAGGCCTTTGCCATGGTTCTTTTTTATTTGGAATGTCATTCTAGCTGAAACTGCCCTTTGTTACTTGATGTCAAGCTATCATCCACTATATTGATGCATACAAACTTACATTCATGTCAGATGAACAAAACATACACTGATACATGTGCTATGATCAGAGATTACTAGTCAATGCATGCTTGTATAGTCCATATTCACTTCAATGAAAATGACACTAGGGGAAATCAACCAAAGAGCCAACCAAGCAGCAAACTACTAAAATCTCATCTGAATGTCGATGTCGCAGATTGCGTAGTGAAAGGGTGAGTTGCTACATAAATAACAAAATGCTCCAGAACTACCATTGCATACATACAAGTATAACACAAGTTTGAACCTCAACAGTCCGCAAATTGGTACGGGGCAGCTTATAATCATATAAAATAAGCTATGGACCTAACCACACCATTTTCTGAGGGAATAAAGGATAGACTGAATTCTAAGATAGAACAATAAGATAAGAGTACAAGGAAATAAAGAGACATCATGAACTTGCAAAATATAAACGCGCAAGAAAAACATTAAGAACATAGTGGCATAGAATTAGACCAAACCTGATATTTTGCTTCTATAATTTGCTTTGCAAGGTCATAAAGGGATCCAAGAAGCTCATCTCTCCGTTCACAGTATTCTTGGGCTAGCACACCATGGTCCTCCCCACGTTCAAATTTGGCAGTTAATACACCAATATATCCCTCCAGTAGCATATCTGTGAGTCCTTCCAGCTGAGACCATAGATTAGATTTCATTGGCATGCCTGCAGATCCTGGTTCTCTCAAAAGCTCCATCACAGATGATGCCAGATTCCAGATTCCAGACCGCACTACAGGCTGACTGTTCCATGTTATCAGCCCTTCAGGAGAAGGATACCAGTCCTTGTACTCCGCTCTGTAGTGTAATGCTGCCTGAACTAAGGTCACACAGGCATTTGATAACTCAAGTGCACGTTGCATCTGAACAGATGGGTGTTCTTCTCCGGTTATAATATACCGAAGTTGATGCGACAAACAATAAAATAGATCCTCTATGTCAGAAACTCTACTGTAGAAAACTTCAGCATTATCACGATCCATTAATAGAACGGTGTTCCGTCGAGCTTTCTCACCGACCAGCTGAATGAGATTCCACAGTGCACCAGCAGTTGGAGTTTTGGACTGTGGTGATAAACGTGTGCTTGAACTCTGCTGGCTAAGCTCATTTTGTAATTCTCTAAGATGGATCATTCCAGAGAGCTTTTCTCCATGTTCCATGACACTTAGCATTGCAGCTCCTATGGAATAAAAGCATAATGAAAATTATTCGGTCAGAAAATGAACTCATAGAACAGTATCAGTTCCCCTTACGTCTATATAAATTGATATTGTAGTCTCTAGGTCCTATCACATTGTTACAATTACAAATTTAATGATTTAAAGAGAAGGGGGAGGGGTGTTCTAAGACAAATGCCTAATGATGAACAGATACTATAGCATACACAATATACCATAATAGAAAGATCACATCAATTCTGACAACAATGTGCAATATAGATAGCAGAGGCAAGAACAATTAGTAACATAACCAATGGGTCCGTTTGATTATTTGTAACAGGGATAATACGAGTCCAAAATTTGAAAAAAAAAGATAATAATGGCAAGAGAAGATCCATACTTTGTTTTGAAGAGAGTTCTTCATGGCACTTGGACAAGACAAGAAATTGAAGGAATTTCTCATGTTTTTGACGTTTCTCGGCAAGGGATGAAACAATAGTTGAAGCAAGAAATTCAGCTTCTCTAGTTGTTGTCCAGTGCTTAGATAATGTGTTTACAATAGATCTGCTTACTCGAACAAATACGTTCATCTCACCCTCTTTCTCAAATGCCCCTGCTACTCTAAGCTTTTGAAGTGCCTCATGAATAGCGCCTGACAAAATAAAATCATGAAACAGCCTATTAAGTAACATCTCAGCCTCTTCATCAACCACAGCCTGCTGGGCTACGCCAGTTAATGCTGGTCTTTGCCTGTCTCCAGCACTCCAAGCCTCAGAGCTAACTCTTCTGGGAACAATACTGGCACTGAATGCTTGACTTCTCCTTTTCTCTTCAGCGACCGCTTCATTACAGCTACCTTTTCGTGATAAGCTGCGCTCTGGAGGCTCAACCCCACCTACTAATACAGCCTTTTCAGGTATTGCCCAGATTCCTGCCTTTTCTGTCAGAACAACCCAAGCTCCTTCATCCCTATCCTCAGCAGATGGGATAATGGAAGCATCAAAAACCTTTCCAGCATCCCAAGGCAGATCAAATTGATAGAGTCGGGTAGAGCCCCTCCAATAAATGGCCACCGTTGCTTTTCCATCACCTGATAAGATGATCACTGAGCCAGAAGGCTTGCCGCCAGTTTTTAGCCTCATGGAGAACAAAAATTCTTCATCCTCCACTCGAGCTTTAGGAATTATCACCTGAGCAGGAGCTTTTTTCTCCAAAAACCTTTCGCGTTTAACCACATTGTTTTCGGATGGAAACTTTTGGTTAGATTTGTACAGCATTGTCAGAAGTGAATACTGAGTGTAGTTTGACCCACTCACCCGGTCTTTGCAGAAGGTAGCAACAAGAATATTAAATTCCTTCCCGCGCTCATCTATCTGCATGTCCAAAAGCCAGATGTTCTTTTGACCAGCTATGTCCTTTTTTATGCCCAACTCCCCATCACTACCAACAATTTCCTGAGACCCTAATATTTTTACATTGATTCCATGCAAGAGTGAGATGCCCCAACATTGTATCCCCTGGCTAGTCAACAAAAAGAACTTCCGTTCAGCAGCCTCGGATGATTCATTGCTTGGTAGCCAAACCAAGGATCTTCCACCATTATTTTTCTGAGAATGATCAGTAGCATTATCTCCTAATGTATCACGATGGACTTCTCTTCGGTGAATTCTCAGTGGTGAACACTGAAACAACCATAAAGCACCTGTTGGCTCAGAAGCAATCGCAATACATTCATGAGCAGCTCCTGGAACGGAAGCTGCAATTACCGAGTTAAACCTGTAACAGCCAGATATGGCATCACTTGCAGATGTGTCACTGTGGCCAAATGAACTAAGAACTGGACCCTTGCCACTACTTTCATCATAGATATCAGGCCAATACGCAATAGCTTGTGTTCTTCTGTTGCAGAGGATAACACCAGTTGAACTTCTTCGGTGCAACATATCTCCACTGTTCCTTGTTGATGGACCACTACTATGCCATCTCATGATGCAAACCGTCCACTGGTTACCAGAGAGGGGTTTTCCGTCTTTGTCTCCCACAAGCGAAGACGGGATCTCAAATGCAAGACAATCTTTTGCAACAGCAGCCAAGTAGCTCCAGACAAAAAGCTCATTTCCACATATCATCCATGCAAGGGATGTCTCTTTGTCAATGCCACCTACAAGCATGCTCTTGCCTACAAGGGATACATAAACGGCATCTACAGTTCAGAATGGTAGAAGCAAACTAGCAAAAGAAAAATTGCGCGGGCGCCCAAGAGAAACTAGTTACCGGCGAAATTCCTCTGCAGAAGGTTGGCTTGTGCATTCCTCACGACTTGGGGAAACTCTGCTACGCGCACTGGTTGGATCTGGTCAGAATCGCCGGCCCTGTCTGTTTGCTTTGATGTCGAAATCCTGAAAATTCGCACAGAGAAACAGAATTTAGAAACATCATACCTCGGCGAACTGTGTCAAACTGTGAGCGCGCTAGCCTATTACGGTGAGGATGGCAAAGGGGTTCCTGCGCATCGCTTGCTTCCGGTGCCTCGACTAGATACAAGCATACGGCGAAATGCGGCGATTCTGGTCAAATCGAAGACAGGTGAGACGGAAGGGTCACCTGGCGAGGAGGGAGGAGGTGGTCCATGGGGCCGGGGTGCCGGTGGCGGGGCGGTCGGAGAGGATGAATCCACCAGGGGAAGGGGAGTGGGCGGGAGCGGGGGGAGGGGGTGAAGGGGTCGCCTCCTCCTTCTCCCTGCGGTGGAGGTGGGGTTTCCGGATCGCCGGCGAGAACATCTTTGGCGGCGGACGAGCTGTGCTGCGGCAACCTCAAGCTCTCCGACTAGCCGGCCTTTTTCGGCGCTCTCTCCGGTAGGCTAGGGTTTTACTAGTGTTTTGAGTTTCTTCCTTTTCTCTCTTCTTTGCGTTTTGCCCCTCCTTAGAGATAGAAATACGGAGACGCTAGTTGGAGCTAAGGGCCTTTGTGTAATACATGGTTTTAAAACCAGAGAAATGGAAAAGGTCACTTCCTCAGATATGATTATTACGACTCTTCATGCAATCCAAATGCATTATTTAAATTTTATTTTTTTAAAAGGACTCACTGCTATAAAGGTTCCCAAACGACAAGCGCCACACTTGAAAAAATTATGGATCTAACGTTTTTTACAACTAAAGTTATCATCTGAAAAGAAAAACAAACAAAAAAATTTGAAGCTTGCCATCCGAAAAGGAAATTGCCATCCTCGTGTCGCTAAACATGGCATAGAAAACGATCGGAGTTGCCATGTGTTCGTGCCACACTTGTGTCAGTTATCAGGATCCTAAGGTTTTGTAGAAGTACAAAGCACTTCAAACATAATGCAAATTACATCAAGGTCATTGGACCACCGAATGAGCACTATCACCGCTACAACAAACCGTCGACGCATTCTTTTCGCCGCTCTCATATCGAAGCCAGTCTAACCTTGTTGATAATAATCAGAATTTTTTTGGGCATGTGCCCCTAAGGACCAGCGCCATGGAGCTGCAGCATCGAAGTTGAACCATTGAATTGATTTAAAGAACCTCACACCAAATCTCGCCGTCGCGTACGCACGACGAGAAACCCTAAACCGTTGGCCCGAGGAGCTGGCACGAATCTATGTCGGAGCTTCGTCTAATCCATTGATACGTCTTCGTCGTATCTATAATTTTTATTGTTTCATGTCAATATTCTACAACTTTTATATACTTTTGGCAACATTTTATATTATTTTTTGGACTAACATATTGATCAGTGCCCAGTGTCATCCCTGTTTTTCGCATGTTTTTTGTTTCGCAGAAAACCAATCAAGCGAACTCCAAACGCGATTTTATGGAGATTTTTTTGGAATATATGTGATTTTTTGGAGGAAGAATCAACGCAAACGGAGGCCCACAACCTTTGCCTTGCCACCTCCTCGTAAGTCGGTTGGATCCCTTCTTCGGCTGTAAGGAAGCTTATATCGAGAAAAATCATGTTAAAATTTCAAACCGATCGGAATTACGGATCTCCTGATATTTAAAAAACGGTTTTTGGCCAGAAACAACAACGCGGAACATAAGAGAAACTAAGAGCGAGAGATCCAATCTCGGAGGGGCTCCTGCCCTCTGGGAGCCATGGCGGCCATGGACCAGAGGGGAAACCTCCTCCCATCTAGGGGGAGGCCAAGCAAGAAGAAGGAGGGGCTCTCTCCCTCTCTCTTCCGGTGGCGCCGGAGCGCCGCTGGGGGAACCATCGTGACGGCGATCTACACCAACAACTTCGTCGCCGTCATCACCAACCCTCTCCCCATCTATGCAGTGGTGTAACCTCTATTCCCATTGTAATTCTCTACTTGAACATGGTTTTTAATGCTATGTATTATTATCCAATGATGTGTGGCAATCCTATGATGTTTGACTAGATTCTTTTTATCCTACAGGTTAATTGTGGTATGGTGTGATTGATATGAGTTGCATGTTAATATGGTGTTGTCCTATGGTGCCTTCCGTATCGCGCAAGCATGTGGGATTACCGATGTAGGGTGTTGCAATACATTCATAATTCGCTTATAGTGGGTTGCGAGAGTGACAAAAGTTTAAACTCGAGTAAGGGTGTTGTTGCATATGGGAGTAAAGAGGACTTGTTACTTAATGCTATGGTTGGGTTTTACCTTAATGATCTTTAGTAGTTGCGGATGCTTGATAGACTTTCAATAATAAGTGCATATGATCCAAGTACGAAAAGTGTGTTTGTGTATGCCCCCCCTCATTACACATGATAAGTATCTATTGTGTTATATTCAATTGCCTATGGACAATCTTTTCTCTTAGTGTTACATAAAGCTCTCTACGAAAATAAACTAACTTTTATTATCCCGCTAAGTACTTCTAGTTTTATTCTTGCAAACTTATCCTCTTATACCTACAAAGTAGTTTTATTCTTGTTATAGGTAAAGAGAATGCTAAGTGTGTGTAGAGTTGTATCCGTGGTCGATAGAACTTGAAGAGAATATTAATTCTACCTTTAGCTCCTTCTTGGGTTCGACACTCTTACTTATCGAAAAAGGCTACAATTGGTCTCCTATACTGGTGGGTTATCATCCATCCTGACAAATGAAATTGATGAGGACCGGAGTCCGGAAGATTGGCTCGAAGAAGAAGCATCAGCATTTGTCTAAGCGTCTGTTGGAAATATGCCCTAGAGGCAATAATAAATTGGTTATTATTATATTTCCTTGTTCATGATAATCGTTTATTATCCATGCTAGAATTGTATTGATAGGAAACTCAGATACATGTGTGGATACATAGACAACACCATGTCCCTAGTAAGCCTCTAGTTGACTAGCTCGTTGATCAATAGATGGTTACGGTTTCCTGACCATGGACATTGGATGTCGTTGATAACGGGATCACATCGTCAGGAGAATGATGTGATGGACAAGACCCTGTCCTAAGCCTAGCACAAGATCGTGTAGTTCGTATGCTAAAGCTTTTCTAATGTCAAGTATCATTTCCTTAGACCATGAGATTGTGCAACTCCCGGATACCGTAGAAGTGCTTTGGGTGTGCCAAACGTCACAACGTAACTGGGTGGCTATAAAGGTGCACTACGGGTATCTCCGAAAGTGTCTGTTGGGTTGGCACGAATCAAGACTGGGATTTGTCACTCCGTGTAAACGGAGAGGTATCTCTGGGCCCACTCGGTAGGACATCATCATAATGTGCACAATGTGACCAAGGAGTTGATCACGGGATGATGTGTTACGGAACGAGTAACGAGACTTGCCGGTAACGAGATTGAACAAGGTATCGGGATACCGACGATCGAATCTCGGGCAAGTATCGTACTGGTAGACAAAGGAAATTGTATACGGGATTGATTGAATCCTTGACATCGTGGTTCATCCGATGAGATCATCGTGGAGCATGTGGGAGCCAACATGGGTATCCAGATCCCGCTGTTGGTTATTGAAAGATCGTGGATGTCGCCTAGAGGGGGGGTGAATAGGCGTTTTAAAATAATTACGATTTAGGCTTGAACAAATGCGGAATAAACCTAGCGGTTAATTTGTCAAGCACAAAACCTAAAACAATTAGGCTCACCTATGTGCACCAACAACTTATGCTAAGCAAGATAAACTACTAGGTGATAGCAAGATATATGACAAGAAACAATATGGCTATCACAAAGTAAAGTGCATAAGTAAAGAGCTCGGGTAAGAGATAACCGAGGCACGCGAAGACGATGATGTATCCCGAAGTTCACACCCTTGTGGATGCTAATCTCCGTTTGGAGCGGTGTGGAGGCACAATGCTCCCCAAGAAGCCACTAGGGCCACCGTAATCTCCTCACGCCCTCGCACAATGCAAGATGCCATGATTCCACTAAGGGACCCTTAAGGGCGGTCACCGAACCCGTACAAATGGCAACCCTTGGGGGCGGTCACCGAACCCGTACACTTTGGCAACCCTTGGGGGCGGTCACCGGTACCCGTCAAATTGCTCGGGGCGATCTCCACAACCTAATTGGAGACCCCGACGCTTGCCCGGAGCTTTACACCATAATGATTGAGCTCCGAACAACACCAACCGTCTAGGGCGCCAAGGCACCCAAGAGGAACAAGCTCTAGGGTGCCCAAACACACAAGAGTAATAAGCTTCTCAAACTTCACTTCCACGTATCACCGTGGAGAACTCAAACCGATGCACCAAATGCAATGGCAAGGGCACACGGAGTGCCCAAGTCCTTCTCTCTCAAATCCCACCGGAGCAACTAATGCTAGGGAGGGAAATGAGAGGAAGAACAAGACGGAGAACACCAAGAACTCCAAGATCTAGATCCAAGGGGTTCCCCTCACATAGAGGAGAAAGTGATTGGTGGAAATGTGGATCTAGATCTCCTCTCTTTTTTCCATCAAAAACTAGCAAGAATCCATGGAGGGAGTGAGAGTTAGCAAGCTCAAAGAAGGTCAACAATGGAGGCAAAAACAAGCTCAAGAGATATGGTTCATTGGGGAAGAAGACCCCCTTTTATAGGAGGGGGGAAATCCAACCGTCATGTGCTCAGCCCGCACACGAGCGGTACTACCGCTCCTGGTCCCGGTACAACCGGGACTCACAGTATACGTGCAGAACCCTACCAGGCGGTACAACCGGGCGACCAGGCGGTAGCACCGGTTGAGAAGAACAACTGGAGCAACCGCCCAGCCACCGCTCAACCACCGCATAGGAACAGAAGGGAGTCACCCCTGAGTGCGGTAGTCAAGCGGTACCGGGCCGGTGCAACCGCATGGCCTTGAGCGCTCGGGCGGCTAAGTCCTGAGCGGTAGAACCGCTCCGGACACCGGTGGTACCGGTACGACCGGACCAACCGGGCCACCACCGCCCGAGTACCGCATCAAAACAGAGGCCTGACCGGTACTTGGGCGGTGCCTGGCCGGAACAACCGCCCAAGTCTTTGCTAAGCAAGATGGCGGTACCCGGAAGCAGTGGTACAACGACTGAGAGCTCCAAGCGGTACTACCGCTGGGGCTCGTGGTACTACCGCTGGGACCAGACAAAAACCACTTCCAAGAAAACAAGAACTGCCATAACTTCTGCATATGAGCTCCGAATTGAGCAAACTCAAGCTTGTTGGAAACAAGATGACGAGTAGCATCAAAACAGCGACTGGTAATAGTAAGAAGAGGCAGGGGAGGTATGCCTAACAAAAAAAGGAGTGAAACCTCCAACCGA
>NC_053025.1:524324723-524347673 GCF_003073215.2 Triticum urartu
TTTCCCCAATTTTAAGTCTTGCAGATTTTAGCAACTTAGCACAAGTCAAGCAATCAACCTACACATGCAAGTATAAGAGTATAGCAGCGGAATGTAAATCATTGCACATGAAGGTAAAGGGAGGAGTTTAGAGGGAGCAAACGCAATGTAGACACCGAGATTCTTGGCGTGCTTCCGATAGGTGGTGCTATCCTACATCCACGTTGATGGAGACTTCAACCCACGAAGGGTAACAGTTGCGCGAGTCCACGGAGGGCTCCACCCACGAAGGGTCCACGAAGAAGCAACCTTGTCTATCCCACCATGGCCATCGCCCAAGAAGGACTTGCCTCACGTGGGTAGATCTTCACGAAGTAGGCGATCTCCTTGCCCTTACAAACTCCTTGGTTCAACTCCGCAATCTTGACGGAGGCTCCCAAGTGACACCTAACCAATCTAGGAGACACAACTCTCCAAAAGGTAATAGATGGTGTGTTGATGATGAACTCCTTGCTCTTGTGCTTCAGATGATAGTCTCCCCAACACTCAACTCTCTCTCACTAATTTGGATTTGGTGGAACAATGATTTGAGTGGAAAGCAACTTAGGGAAGGCTAGATATCAGAGTATTCTTGTGGTTGGATTGGAATATCTTGGTCTTAACACATGAGTAGGTGGTTCTCTGTCAGAAAATGAATGGTTAGAAGTGTAGGCACGCTCTCTCCACGAATGAAGAGTGGGTGGAGGGGTATAAATAGCGTCCACACAAAATCTAACCATTACACACATTTTACCAAACTCGGTGGGACTGGATCATGAAACTTGGTCAGACTGATTTAGTTCAAAATGTGAACATTAGGATTTTTGGTGGGACCAACATGTCAACTCAGTGGGAATGATTTCATTAGGGTTAGGGCATAACGTAATCTCGGTGAGACCGATCACATAAACTCGATGGGACCGATTTCTGTAATAGGCAAATAGAGAGTTGGTTAGGAAAACTTGGTGGGACCAATAGCTCATTTTGGTGAGACCGAAACATTATGAAAAAGAAACATAGAGTTTGCATTGCAAAGTCGATGGACCGATCGCTCATCTCGGTTAGACCGAAACGTTACGAAGGGAAACAGAGAGTTTGCAATCCCATCTCGGTGAGACCGAGATCCCTATCGGTGAGACCAAACTGATTAGGGTTTCTGGCAATGGCTATGCCAAATGAACTTGGTGGCGCCGGATAGATCAAATCGGTGGGGCCGAGTTTGACTTTTGGTTTGGGACATATGTGGATATGAGAATGTGGTTGAGGGCTTTTGGAGCATATCACTAAGCATTTTGAGCAAGCAATCCATTAAGCAATACCTCATCCCCTTTTAATAGTATTGGCTTTTCAAATGGACTCAATGTGATCTTGGATCACTAAAATGAAAAAGGTGGAGTCTTGAGCTTGAGCCAATATGTGTCTTAGCATTTTGAGGGGTTCACATTCCTAGTCCATGCCATGCCAATCATTGAACTTTCTGAAACGATCATCTTGAAAGAGCATTAGTTCGAAGAGCTATATGTTGTTAGGAATTACCAAAACCACCCAGGGATAGTTGCACTTTCAATCTCCCCCTTTTTGGTAATTGATGACAACATATAGATCAAAGCTTCGACAAATGATAATAAGATCGAAATACATCGTTGATTTGAGAAGTATGTGATAACCAAGAGCTCCCCCTAAATTTGTGCATAATTTAAAATTTGCTTGTGAATGCAAATGCACCATCTATTAGGATCATGGGTTACTCTTCCATGTCACATACATCTTGGTGGAGCGCTCAAAGTGATAGAAAGTAAAATATGCACTCATCACCAAGGTAAAGTGAATGATCATATAAGAGAGATAAGAGATAACATCATTCAATCACAAGCATTAATGTATGATATGATCAAACACATGATCATACAAGTATATCACACACATAGACATAAAGTATCAAGCAACCACACAAATAAATATCAACCAAATAGCAAAGAAGGCAAAAAGAAGAAAAGCTCTCTCTCTCCCTCGAAGCCTATGATCTATACGCGTTATCCCCCTTTGGAAACAAGTTACCAAAAAGCTTGAAAATGCATAGTGCTATGCGTCTCTCTAGGCTTGATCTTCGGGAGGAGGCGTTGATAGGACTCCAACGATGAATGCATATGTTGAAGTTGTTGGAGCTGGTGGAGTGGCAACTGGACGTGGCACGGATGCTGTGGCTGCAGGTGCTGATGTAGTTGCTCTTGTGTCAGCCATGGGCACTGCAGCAGATCTCTGCCCTCTTGGCACTCTCTAAAAGGCATCTGTGGTAGCCTGCCCTTTCCTCTCCTCAGCTTCTTCCTAGAGTTGTTCAACTGTTGTCTTCACCTCTGTCACCTTCAGATCAAGATCATAAAATTTAGTCTCAATGATCCTTTCCAGGCTCTCTTGGTTCTGAGTCAGGGTGGCCAAACCCTTCTCAATCCTCAAGGTGGCTTGAATCAGATATCCAAGTTGATCTTTCTTAGTTTTGAGAAACACTTGAGATGCTTCTTCAATACTTGGCATCTTTGCAGCTTTCTCAGCCTTTGCTTTCTCTCTCTTCTCTTGAGCCTCAGCAAATGTGGGATCTTCAGCATTCATGACAACTGTATTGTCCGCAAAATAAGGCCTCAAGAGAATATGTTCCTTGTCCAAAAGATATGTGCATGTGCCCATGTTGGAGTTGATGAGCATTTGGATGTGTGGAGCATACCCACATGACCTCTTTTGATCTGCAATTGTCCTCTTGATTGTTTCAACAATCAGGCTCATCACTTTGAACCTTTGGGGAACATCAAACAACTGCAGCAAGTTAATAGAATGGCCTCTGATCATTCTATGATCTCCAGACTTGGGCAACAATGTATGCCTCAAGATAGTGTTGATTGTGGTCAAACTAGACAACAAATAGTAGACAGAGCCCATCTTGTGAGTTTCCAAGGCTTTGTCAGGAATTTCCTTATACATATTAGCCATTGGAGTTATGATCCTTCTTCTTCTTGGTATATACATTTATGTCATCCTCTTGCTCTTCAGGGGCATTGATCAGTTTGGCCCACTCAGCAACTGTTGATTGGTACCTAGTACCCTCAGACATCCAGACAATTTTTCCATGAGGATAGAAGTGTGCTGTGGAGTAGAATTGCATAATAAGTTCATCATTCCACTTGGTCAACTTCTGACCCACAAAAGCATCTCATGCACTCCTAGAAAATGATCTTCATTTTTGTTAATATATTTCCAATCTGCCCACTTCATATCACAAACAATTGGCTTCTTATCAAGCAAAATAGTTTCGTAGAAGTCCTGCTGCTCCTTCGTGTGGAACCTGTAATCCACATCAGTCCTTCTCCTCACAGCATATGGGTCAGATTGTCTCCATAGTCCGAGACATGCATCCTTTCTGATCTTCATGTTTTCTACCACTGGATGGCTATCATCATGGTCAGGGATCTTTGGCTTGAGCTTCCTAAGCACTTGGGCTTCAGCTTCTTCTTCAACTTTAGTTTTAGGCGCTGGGCCTTGTTCTTTCCAGCAGCTGGTATATTCCTTGTGATCCTCTTGGGTGCAGACTTGGGAGCTGGAGCAGAAGCTTTGGGGGCTGTCTTGGGCTTAGAAGGGGCAACCCCAGACTTGATGGCATCCCCCATCAGCTTTTGAGACTTGGGTGCTGGTGCAGCATCCTCTTTCTCTTCTTCTTCATCCCCAGCCGGGTCTTCCATCATAGAGGATCTCCCAATGACTTTGGTCATAGTCTTCTTGACCATTTCTTTACTCTTCTTGACCTCACCAGCAACCTCTTCAACATTTGACTTGGAAGTTTCAATAGCTCAGGTCCTGGCTTTTAAGGTTGGCACTCTCTTTGCAGGAGCCATCTTGTGCATACCAGGCTTGGTTGATGCAACTTCGCCAAACTCTTTCTTGAAAACCTTTTCTTGGACTCACTTCCTCCTCAGCAGCAACACAATCCTCATCTTCTGAGTCAGAATTTCTCTTCCTCCTTGTCCTTGTAGCTGCTTTGGGAAAGTTGCTTGGGGTGCTCCTGCTACTCTCATCATAACTATCAGAGGGACTAGTGCCCTCATTCAGATTCATCTGCTCTTCTGACTTGTTCTGGCTATCATTCTGATCAAACATTCTAGCAAAGCAAACTGACAGCTGACCCTGTGAATAGTTATAGATGAGATAGAGTGGATGAGCATCACAAAGTGCAGAAATTTGGTAAAACAAATGAGTCAAAAACTTAGTTTTAGTTTTCCACAGAAAGCATTTCAGAGCTAACGATTTGTTAAACTCGGTGACACCGAAGCAACTTTTGGAGTCCAAACTAGTGAAATCGGTCAGACCGAGACACAGTTCAGTGACTCCGAGATTGCTAGGGTTTCACAAAGAGTTGAACTCGGTCACACCGATTTGCAAGTTTTGGTCAGACCGAAACAGGCAAGTGCAATGGCCTGAGCTAAATCGGTGAGACTGATTTCCACAACTCGGTCGGTCCGAGATGAGTTCGACAGAAACCTAACCCTAAATTTTCAAATCAAATCTAGACTAAAGGGATTTTTCGCTGGACAAGAAGGTCTCATACGTGGTAAGAAACATGGCATTTGCTTTGTGCTAAGAAACAGAGAAAAGAACAGCACAAAGGGGTCGAACTCATACCCTAACTCATCAATGAGTTCGCTACGGTGGCAACGGCGGTGTTGAAATCCGTTGACGGCGATAGAGACCAGCGGCGGGAGGTCGTTGGCGACGAGAGGACGATCCGGAGACCTGAGACGACAGAGCAGGACACGCGTGGGCTGAGAGGTTTTGGAGGAATTTCCAAAATTTGACCCGTCGGTATTTATATCCTGACCCTGTCGGTGTGATCGAGTGCAACAACTCGGGCCACCGAGATGCAGAATCACAAGCGGTTACTACAACTCGGTGTGACCGAAATGCTCTAATCGGTTGCACCGAGATTAAAAACCTAGATCAACTCAGTGAGCTTGGTCAGACCAAAAAGGATGAATCAGTCAGACCAAATGCACAGAGAGGTTTTGGAAGTTTAAGTCTATGACGAATCGGTGACTCCGAGTGCTCCTCACACAGAGGGTTTGAATCTGACTTGATCAAACTTTGTGATGTAGAAGAGTTTGAGACAAGAAAAGCATAGAAAGCTAGAGGAAGTTCCAAGGCATTCTTGTCCATCCATTTGGCAAAAGAAGAAAAGCCAAACAATCAAAGCAACAAATGGATGTCCTCGAATGAGTAAAATATGCAACTAACATGCTCACACAATAAAATGACAAATGAAATATGTGGTAAAGCATGCACAAACACTCTAGTATCCATCAACTAATTGGCGATGACTAGGTCATCTATATATGAGTATATTGACTTAGGAGTCCAATGAGAACATTTGATCATAGGTCATACTCATCATTTAAGCACAAGTGGGGTTACCACTTTTACATAAAGCATTGTTGTGTTCACACCACTAGAGTTTCTTTAGCTCTATTATTAGAGTAAAGCTACCCCTAATTGTGATATCCCCCCTAAGAGGGATGAACTAACCTTGGGTTTTGTCGATGATGACTTCATGTAGATGTTGAATATGTGGATGCTCAATGTTGACGTAGATTATTCGGAGCAATCCAGTGAGTTGCACTTTCGATACCTACACGGGTTAGTCCTGTTGGAAATATGCCCTAGAGGCAATAATAAAAGCATTGTTATTATATTTCCTTGTTCATGATAATTGTCTTTGTTCATGCTATAATTGTGTTATCCGAAAATCGTAATACATGTGTGAATAATAGACACCAACATGTCCCTAGTAAGCCTCTAGTTGACTAGCTCGTTGATCAACAGATAGTCATGGTTTCCTGACTATGGACATTGGATGTCATTGATAACGAGATCACATCATTAGGAGAATGATGTGATGGACAAGACCCAATCCTAAACATAGCACAAGATCGTATAGTTCGTTTGCTAGAGTTTTCCAATGTCAAGTATCTTTTCCTTAGACCATGAGATCGTGTAACTCCCGAATACCGTAGGAGTGCTTTGGGTGTACCAAACGTCACAACGTAACTGGGTGACTATAAAGGTAGACTACGGGTATCTCCGAAAGTGTCTGTTGGGTTGACACGGATCAAGACTGGGATTTGTCACTCCGTATGACGGAGAGGTATCACTGGGCCCACTCGGTAATGCATCATCATAATTAGCTCAAAGTGACCAAGTGTCTGGTCACGGGATCATGCATTACGGTACGAGTAAAGTGACTTGCCGGTAACGAGATTGAACGAGGTATTGGGATACCGACGATCGAATCTCGAGCAAGTAACATACCGATTGACGAAGGGAATTGTATACGGGGTTGCTTGAATCCTCGACATCGTGGTTCATCCGATGAGATCATCGAGGAGCATGTGGGAGCCAACATGGGTATCCAGATCCCTGTTGGTTATTGACCGGAGAGCGATCTCGGTCATGTCTGCATGTCTCCCGAACCCGTAGGGTCTACACACTTAAGGTTCGGTGACGCTAGGGTTGTAGGGATATGTATATGCAGTAACCCGAATGTTGTTCGGAGTCTCGGATGAGATCCCGGACGTCACGAGGAGTTCCAGAATGGTCCGGAGGTAAAGAATTATATATAGGAAGTGCTATTTCGGGCATCGGGACAAGTTTCGGGGTCACAGTATTGTACCGGGACCACCGGAAGGGTCCCGGGGGTCCACCGGGTGGGGCCACCTGCCCCGGGGGGCCACATGGGCTGTAGGGGTGTGCGTCTTGGCCTACATGGGCCAAGGGCACCAGCCCCAAGAGGCCCATGCGCTAGGGTTCAAGAAGGGAAGAGTCCAAAGGGGAAGGCACCTCCTAGGTGCCTTGGGGAGGAGGGATTCCTCCCTTGGCCGCCGCCCCCCTAGGAGATTGGATCTCCTAGGGCCGGCGCCCCCCCTAGGCTCCCTATATATAGTGGGGGAAGGAGGGCCTCTCAATCCACGCCTTTGGTGCCTCCTTCCTCTCCCTCTCCAACACATCCTCCTCCTCCATAGTGCTTGGCGAAGCCCTGCCGGAGTACTGCAGCTCCACCACCACCACGCCGTCGTGCTGCTGCTGGAGCCATCTTCCTCAACCTCTCCTTCCCCCTTGCTGGATCAAGAAGAAGGAGACGTCACGCTGACCGTACGTGTGTTGAACGCGGAGGTGCCGTCCGTTCGGCGCTAGGATCTCCGGTGATTTGGATCACGTCGAGTACGCCTTCCTCATCCCCGTTCTTTGAACGCTTCCGCGCGTGATCTACAAAGGTATGTAGATGCAATCCGATCACTCGTTGCTAGATGAACTCATAGATGGATCTTGGTGAAACGTAGGAAATTTTTTTTTCTGCAACGTTCCCCAACAGTGGCATCATGAGCTAGGTCTATGCGTAGTTCTCTTGCACGAGTAGAACACAATTTGTTGTGGGCGTAATGTTGTCAACTTTCTTGCCGCTACTAGTCTTATCTTGCTTCACGGTATTGTGGGATGAAGCGGCCCGGACCAACCTTACACGTACGCTTACGTGAGACCGGTTCCACCGACTAACATGCACAAGTTGCATAAGGTGGCTGGCGGGTGTCTGTCTCTCCCACTTTAGTTGGAGCGGATTCGATGAAAAGGGTCCTTATGAAGGGTAAATAGAAGTTGACAAATCACGTTGTGGCTTTCACGTAGGTAAGAAAACGTTCTTGCTAGAACCCTATTTCAGCCACGTAAAACTTGCAACAACAATTAGAGGACGTCTAACTTGTTTTTGCAGCAAGTGCTTTGTGATATGATATGGCCAAAGTTGTGATGAATGATGAATGATATATATGTGATGTATGAGATGTTCATGCTATTGTAATAGGAATCACGACTTGCATGTCGATGAGTATGACAACCGGCAGGAGCCATAGGAGTTGTCTTTATTTTTTGTATGACCTGCGTGTCATTGAGAAACGCCATGTAAATTACTTTACTTTATTGCTAAACGCGTTAGCCATAGTAGTAGAAGTAATAGTTGGCGAGCAACTTCATGGAGACACGATGATGGAGATCATGATGATGGAGATCATGGTGTCATGCCGGTGACAAGATGATCATGGAGCCCCAAGATGGAGATCAAAGGAGCTATGTGATATTGGCCATATCATGTCACTATTATTATTTGATTGCATGTGATGTTTATCATGTTTTGCATCTTGTTTACTTAGAACGACGGTAGTAAATAAGATGATCCCTCATAATAATTTCAAGAAAGTGTTCCCCCTAACTGTGCACCGTTGCGACAGTTCGTTGTTTCGAAGCACCACGTGATGATCGGGTGTAGATTCTAACGTTCACATACAACGGGTGTAAGACAGATTTACACATGCAAACACTTAGGTTGACTTGACGAGCCTAGCATGTACAGACATGGCCTCGGAACACAGAAGACCGAAAGGTCGAGCATGAGTCGTATAGAAGATACGATCAACATGAAGATGTTCACCGATGTTGACTAGTCCGTCTCACGTGATGATCGGACACGGCCTAGTTAACTCGGATCATGTTATACTTAGATGACTAGAGGATGTCTATCTAAGTGGGAGTTCATTGAATAATTTGATTAGATGAACTTAATTATCATGAACTTAGTCTAAAATCTTTACAATATGTCTTGTAGATCAAATGGCCAACGTAGTCCTCAACTTCAACGCGTTCCTAGAGAAAACCAAGCTGAAAGACGATGGCAGCAACTATACGGACTGGGTCCGGAACCTGAGGATCATCCTCATAGCTGCCAAGAAAGATTATGTCCTACAAGCACCGCTAGGTGACGCACCTGTTCTCCCTGCAGAACAAGACGTTATGAATGCTTGGCAGACACGTACCGATGATTACTCCCTCGTTCAGTGCGGCATGCTTTACAGCTTAGAGCCGGGGCTCCAAAAGCGTTTTGAGAGACACATGGAGCATATGAGATGTTCGAAGAGCTGAAAATGGTTTTTCAAGCTCATGCCCGGGTCGAGAGATATGAAGTCTCCGACAAGTTCTTCAGCTGTAAGATGGAGGAAAACAGTTCTGTCAGTGAGCACATACTCACTATGTCTGGGTTACATAACCGCTTGACTCAGCTGGGAGTTAATCTCCCGGATGACGCGGTCATTGACAGAATCCTTCAGTCGCTTCCACCGAGCTACAAGAGCTTTGTGATGAACTTCAATATGCAGGGGATGGAAAAGACCATTCCTGAAGTATTTGCAATGCTGAAATCAGCAGAGGTAGAAGTCAAAAAGGAACATCAAGTGTTGATGGTGAATAAAACCACTAAGTTCAAGAAAGGCAAGGGTAAGAAGAACTTCAAGAAGGACGGCAAGAGTTGCCGCGGCCTAAGCAAGCTGCCGGGAAAAGCCAAAGAATGGACCCAAGCCCGAGACTGAGTGCTTTTATTGCAAGGGAAGTGGTCACTGGAAGCGGAACTGCCCCAAATACTTAGCAGACAAGAAGGCCGGCAAAATAAAAGGTATATATGATATACATGTAATTGATGTGTACATTACTAGTACCCGTAGTAGCTCCTGGGTATTTGATACCGGTGCAGTTGCTCACATTTGTAACTCAAAGCAGGAGCTGCGGAATAAGCGGAGACTGGCGAAGGACGAGGTGACGATGCGCGTCGGGAATGGTTCCAAGGTCGATGTGATCGTCGTCGGCACGCTACCTCTACATTTACCTACGGGATTAGTTTTGAACCTCAATAATTTTTATTTAGTGCCAAGTTTGAGCATGAACATTGTATCCGGATCTCGTCTAATATGAGATGGTTACTCATTTAAATCCGAGAATAATGGTTGTTCTATTTATATGTGAGATATGTTTTATGGTCATGCTCCTATGGTGAATGGTTTATTCTTAATGAATCCCGAGCGTAACGCTACACATATTCATAGTGTGAGTACCAAAAGATGTAAGGTTGATAATGATATTCCCACATATTTGTGGCACTGCCGCCTTGGTCACATAGGTGTCAAACGCATGAAGAAGCTCCATGCTGATGGACTTTTAGAGTCTCTTGATTATGAATCATTTGACACGTGCGAACCATGCCTCATGGGTAAAATGACCAAGACTCCGTTCTCAGGAACAATGGAGCGAGCAACCAACTTATTGGAAATCATACATACTGATGTGTGCGGTCCAATGAGTGTTGAGGCTCGTGGTGGCTATCGTTATGTTCTCACCCTCACTGATGACTTGAGTAGATATGGGTATATCTACTTAATGAAACACAAGTCTGAAACCTTTGAAAAGTTCAAGGAATTTCAGAGTGAGGTTGAGAATCAACGTGACAGGAAAATCAAGTTTTGCGATCAGAGTGGAGGAGAATACTTGAGTCACGAGTTTGGCACACACTTAAGAAAATGTGGAATAGTTTCACAACTCACGCCGCCTGGAACACCTCAGCTGTAATGGTGTGTCCGAACTGTCGATAATCGCACTTTATTAGATATGGTGCGATTTAAAATGACATGCCATTTTTTTTTTTTTTTTTTGTTTTTTTTTTTTTTTTTTTTTTTTTTTTTTTTTTTTTTTTTTTTTTTTTTTTTTTTTTTTTTTTTTTTTTTTTTTTATTTTTTTTTTTTTTTTTTTTTTTTTTTTTTTTTTTTTTTTTTTTTTTTTTTTTTTTTTTTTTTTTTTTTTTTTTTTTTTTTTTTTTTTTTTATTTTTTTTTTTTTTTTTTTTTTTTTTTTTTTTTTTTATTTTATTTTTTTTTTTTTGTTTTTTTTTATTTTATTAATTTTTTTGCTTTTTTTATTACTTTTCTGTTTGTTGCTTGATTTTGTTGTTGTTGTTGTTGTTGTTGTTGGTGTGGATATAAACCATTGTAGTCGTGGCGTGTGTGAAATTAAGTTGGGGGGTGGAGTTGCGATGGCGAGGCTTATTTGTTTTAATATGTGCCTTAACTTTATCAGGAAAAGCCGAACCAAGCGGAAAATCGTGGGCAGAGGAGACCCTAAAGAAACGAGGGGGAGAGCCGCGACGCAATCCGAAGGCAAGATCTTTGTTGCCAAGAATGGTCCGCGAGAGAAGAGTTTCTCTCGAAAGAAGTAAGTGGGAGGAAAGTAGAACTTGATGAAGTATTACCTCTTGAACCGGAAAATGGCGCAACTCAAGAAAATGTTCCTGAGGTGCCTGCACCGACTAGAGAGGAAGTTAATGATAATGATCAAGATACTTCTGATCAAGCTCCTACTGAAATTCGAAGGTCCACAAGGACACGTTCCGCACCAGAGTGGTACGGCAACCCTGTCTTGGAAATCATGTTGTTAGACAACGGTGAACCTTCGAACTATGAAGAAGCGATGGCGGGCCCGGATTCCGACAAATGGCTAGAAGCCATGAAATCTGAGATAGGATCCATGTATGAAAACGAAGTATGGACTTTGACTGACTTGCCCGTTGAACGGCGAGCCATAGAAAATAAATGGATCTTTAAGAAGAAGACAGACGCGGATGGTAATGTGACCATCTATAAAGCTCGGCTTGTCGCTAAGGGTTATCGACAAGTTCAAGGGGTTGACTACGATGAGACTTTCTCACCGGTAGCGAAGCTAAAGTCCGTCCGAATCATGTTAGCAATTGCCGCATTCTACGATTATGAGAATATGGCAAATGGACGTCAAAACGGCATTCCTTAATGGTTTCCTTAAGGAAGAATTGTATATGATGCAGCCGGAAGGTTTTGTCGATCCTAAGAATGCTGACAAGTGTGCAAGCTCCAACGCTCGATTTATGGGCTGGTGCAAGCATCTCGGAGTTGGAACATTCGCTTTGATGAGATGATCAAAGCGTTTGGGTTTACACAGACTTATGGAGAAGCCTGCGTTTACAAGAAAGTGAGTGGGAGCTCTGTAGCATTCTCATATTATATGTAGATGACATACTTTTGATGGAAATGATATAGAACTCTTGGAAAGCATAAAGGCCTACTTGAATAGAGTTTTTCAATGAAGGACCTTGGAGAAGCTGCTTATTATATTAGGCATCAAAGATCTATAGGATAGATCGAGACGCCTCATAGGTCTTTCACAAAGCACGTACCTTGATAAGATATTGAAGAAGTTCAATATGGATCAGTCCAAGAAGGGGTTCTTGCCTTGTATTGCAAGGTGTGAGATTGAGCACGGCTCAATGCCCGACCACGGCAGAAGATAGAGAAGAGATGAGTGTCATCCCCTATGCCTCAGCCATAGGGTCTATTATGTATGCCATGCTGTGTACCAGACCTGATGTAAACCTTGCCGTAAGTTTGGTAGGAAGGTACCAAAGTAATCCTGGCATGGAACAGTGGACAGCGGTCAAGAATATCCTGAAGTACCTGAAAAGGCTAAGGATATGTTTCTCGTTTATGGAGGTGATGAAGAGCTCCTCGTAAAGGGTTACGTCGATGCTAGCTTCAACACAGATCTGGATGACTCCTAAGTCACAAACCGGATAACGTGTATATGTTGAATGGTGGAGCAGTGAGCTGGTGCAGCTGCAAACAGAGTGCATGGCGGGAGTCTACATGTGAAGCGGAGTACATGGCAGCCTCGGAGGCAGCACATGAAGCAATATGGGTGAAGGAGTTCATCACCAACCTAGGAGTCATACCCAATGCGTCGGGGCCAATCAAACTCTTCTGTGATAACACTAGAGCTATTGCACTTGCCAAGGAGCCCAGGTTTCACAAGAAGACAAGGCACATCAAGCGTCGCTTCAACTCCATTCATGAAAATGTTCAAGATGGAGACATAGATATTTGTAAAGTACATACGGACCTGAATGTAGCAGATCCGTTGACTAAACCTCTCCCTAGGGCAAAACATGATGAACACCAGAATTCCATGGGTGTTCGATTCATCACAATGTAACTAGATTATTGACTCTAGTGCAAGTGGGAGACTGTTGGAAATATGCCCTAGAGGCAATAATAAAGTATTATTATTATATTTCTGTGTTCATGATAATTGTCTTTATTCATGCTATAACTGTATTATCCGGAAAATCGTAATACACGTGTGAATACATAGACCATAATATGTCCCTAGTAAGCCTCTAGTTGACTAGCTCGTTGATCAACAGATAGTCATGATTTCCTGGCTATGGACATTGGATGTCATTGATAACGGGATCACATCATTTAGGAGAATGATGTGATGGACAAGACCCAATCCTAAGCATAGCACAAAGATCGTGTAGTTCGTTTGCTAGAGCTTTTCCAATGTCAAGTATCTTTTCCTTTGACCATGAGATCGTGTAACTCCCGGATACCGTAGGAGTGCTTTGGGTGTATCAAACGTCACAACGTAACTGGGTGACTATAAAGGTGCATTACAGGTATCTCCGAAAGTGTCTGTTGGGTTTCTTTGTTTATTTTTTTTTTTTTTTTTTTTTTTTTTTTTTTTTTTTTTTTTTTTTTTTTTTTTTTTTTTTTTTTATTTTTTTTTTTTTTTTTTTTTTTTTTTTTTTTTTTTTTTTTTTTTTTTTTTTTTTTTTTTTTTTTTTTTTTTTTGACACGGAGCGAGACTGGGATTTGTCACTCCATATAAACGGAGAGGTATCACTGGGCCCACTCGGTAATGCATCATCATAATGAGCTCAAAGTGACCAAGTGTCTGGTCACGGGATCATGCATTACGGTACGAGTAAAGTGACTTGCCGGTAACGAGATTGAACGAGGTATTGGGATACCGACGATCGAATCTCGGGCAAGTAACATATCGATTGACAAAGGGAATTGCGTATGGGGTTGATTGAATCCTTGACATCGTGGTTCATCCGATGATATCATAGTGGAGCATGTGGGAGCCAACATGGGTATCCAGATCCCGCTGTTGGTTATTGACCGGAGAGTCGTCTCGGCCATGTCTGCTTGTCTCCCGAACCCGTAGGGTCTACACACTTAAGGTTCGGTGACGCTAGGGTTGTGAAGATATGTATATGCAGTAACCCGAATGTTGTTCGGAGTCCCGGATGAGATCCCGGACGTCACGAGGAGTTCCGGAATGGTCCGGAGGTAAAGAATTATATATAGGAAGTGCTGTTTCGGGCATCGGGACAAGTTTCGGGGTTATCGGTATTGTACCGGGACACCGGAAGGGGTCCCACGTAAGAGCCCTGGAGAGTTGCCACACTATAGGATATCTTCACGGGTGAGGGACATCCACAGCGTGCATAGTAGGGTGGTCGCTGCGCCTTAAGGCCAAGGAGTTGGGTGCTCAGGGCATTCGCGAATTCCTCATTCTTAGGGGGCCAATTGACATGCGACAGCCAGCGCGGATAATGCGCGAACTCGACGCGAGTGAAGAGGAGTCCACAGGGGATGAGATCAGCCGTCGAGCGACCCGAGGTGCCAATTGGGTGCGCGCAGCGCAAAGGCAGTCGCCGGGTGCGGCTGATGACTGCGGCGCGAAGGAGCAATTTACGCTTAATATCGTTCATAGAGGTCGCAGCGAGTGGCAACACGCCGTCGGGCCAACCCGCGTAATGGCTGCCCGACCCATACATAGATCCATTGGGTGTTGGGAGTTGCCGCCCTCAAGTAGGACCGGGATTTCATACGCCAAGTCTCGAGCCAATTATGGTTGTGCGGGAATGTGTTTCCTGCTTACCGTCTGCACTCCCGCGTAATTCTGTCAATGTAAACATAGTGGGCAAACTCAGGGCATGGACCGAAACGTTCTAACTGCTAGCCGCAATACTGAAGGAATAGTTTAGAAGTGACCGTGATTGTTACGGCCGACTAGCAACCTTCTATCCACCACGCACGCGCGTGCTGGACTGGAGCCTCTTATTCTATTCAAGTCCTCTTGCGGGGCGGGTCAATGCCGCGGGCCTTGACCTGGGTGTGCTCACCTGCCGCCGACTGGGGCCTGCCTGCAGGCTGGCTATTCAAGAAAGGAGTGACGACTCGCCCCATGCCGGGTACCGCATCGTGCGCGCCTAGCAGTGAGGCTTGATCACCGACCCGAGGCACTGCGCATCGTTCACGTCGCACCAAATGGGAGGGCGACTACTGTCGAGCTCGAAGGGTGCGTCGAGAGCAGCGATCCCCGAGGCTGCACATGTGAAGTCACGTACAGTGTGTCACCGCCGCGTATAATCCATGCGGACAGTGAGGGACCGTTCTCTGAACGCTACCGCGTCCGCATGGGAGAGGCTGATCTAGGCCAAGGTGGACCAGTAGAGTCCGGCAGTCATAATGTCATCGGGCTCGCGTCACATAGCGTTGCCTCAGGACTGAACAGAAGCTAAAGTGAGTGCCGAGGTGCGGTAGGGTTTGCGAACGGAAGTGGAGGGCGTACTTTAGCAGCGCGGAAAGATTATTGGGTGAGTCTTTCGCGTGTCCTGCAACGCAAATTATCTCCCCCGGCACCCGCGGCCGAGACCGCCAGCGTGAAGACTGGAGCGGTTAGTGAATTAGCGCTTTGGAAGAGAACGCTAAAACGGCCCGTAAGCCTCAGCAGAAGTATTTAGTGCGGCCATGAACGTAGCGCTTATGGAGGAGGAAGCGGCATGTAGTATAAGTTATGGAGGAGGCAGCGAATATCGAGTACTGGCATAGATAATAAGTAGGAGTATCAGCAATCATGTCGTTCTCTATAGCGACCGAGCAGTAGAGCCGCTTGCGGCCTCACGCTTACACGGATACCTAAATAGAAGCAAGTCGTATAGCACCAGACATCGAGCAGGATGGGAGAGTCTTAGACACGTGAGAGAGGCGAACTTTCTTCCTGTAATTGCAAGGTACAAGATTGAGAAGCGAGCGGGAGAGGACTGAACAATGCCCACCGAAGCTGAGCCCGGCACGACGCGGAGTAGAGAGCATAAGAAGAGATACAAACAGACAAGAGTGTCGGCCTCCCCCGAGAGTATAAGCAACGTGGTTGGTCACATAGGGCTGATCCGAGAGTAGTTGGGCCGTCGAATGGTCTGTGACCTAGGCCTCAGACCGCCTGATGTGAGAAACCTTGCCGTGAGGTATAAGGAGCTAGGAGGTAAAGTGGCCACAGGTAAAGCCGGACACAGGATCACACGGATCCGGCCACCTGGAGCGACAGACAATAGGATTAATCGGCAATGGCGATGTCACAGAAGGTACGGGTATGCACAAACGTGCACTCAAAGGTAGAGTGTTCTCTGCGGTTTAATGGATGAGCGAGAAGGTGCGCCCGGACGAGCAAAGAAGCTCAAATCGAAGGGTTACGCCGTCTGATCGTGGCCTATGGCATTCAGCACGTCAGGCCAGATCTGGAGGAGCGTCTAAGGATCACACTAGGACCGGATACCGTCTATGTTTTGTTACTAGTGACGGAACCGGAGGGATGTTTACGTAAAGAGTGCCATGTGGCGGATTGCCTCAGTAGCAAAGCGTTGTGGCGGGATGACGTTAACAATGTGAAAGCGGAGATACACTACTTGGCACCGCGTCTAGGAGGCAGGTACACAGAAAAGACAAGTCAGCGGTGAGAAGTGCATTTAACGCCCAGTGTTTGGGTCTGGCCGGGGAGAAAGCCCCCTAGATAGGGCATCATACCCGCATGAGCTTGAAGCCTGCATGAGAGCTTGTCAGTAGGGGCGCTAGTTATGGTGGTTCCAATGACTGACATCTTCAACGTAGGAGCAAGAACTCTAAGGGAGGCCTGTAATGAGACCCTGGGCTCCAACGGTCAGAATAGAGATGCAGAAGCAGCCATAAGACTATAATGATTTTCATGAGGTACAAGAAAACTAGGATGACGCCAGTTTACTACTAGGAATCCAAGAGGACAGTTATCAATCAAAGGCTGATCTGATATTTCCAACGTACCCCATAATTGAGACTTGCTTGAAAGTGTTTACGACTATGCAGTGAGAGACGATCAGGAAATAGCCACAGAATGTGTAAAGGTACTATACGGACGCTGAATGTAGCAGATCCGTTGACCTAAACTCTCCCTAGAGCAAACATGATGCAACAGCATTGAATGTAAGATGAGACTACCCAATTTGGGTTGGGGTAGATATCATCAATATGTTAATATGCGTAGAATAGGGAAGATCTCTAGGTGACATAGTTTTCGAGCAGATCACTGTAGAGTAAAATTAGGTTGCGCCTTCTTAGAGGACTAGAAAAATACTGGTTATGAATTAGATGAGTCGTTCTTCTCGTTCAATGGAGAGTTACGATATATTGGTTCCTTACTTTATTTTGTGGGAGATGAGATTGATAATGAGGGCTCCATATCATGCAAGAATTTGAGCACTGTTGAATAAGACTAGCCTGATCAATATCACCATAGAGAGAGTACCATTGAGAGGTGATCGCAACCACCAAACGGAACATCAGTAATATAGAAATACCTCATTTAATAGTTGACCAATTGTGTTGACATCTTCGTTCAGGATTCATGATAGGAGACAGTCATATGAAAAGGGATTTCAATCGGCGTGAGCGTTAATTGGACAAGAGGTAGATCATTAATGAATTATGACTCACAGCGCGAGTATCAAGCATCACTAAATAGGGAAAAAGTGATGTGAGACATAATATGGAGAACAACCGAGCCAATTCCTGGATAAAGCTTAGCTCAAGAACTGGTAAGATGATATTGAGTGCTATTTGGATAATATGACACCATTTAAGTTCATAATTATCGGATTGTCAGAGGAGTTGACCAAAGATAATATCACGTTGTCTATGAACCACTAGGACTTTGGTAGTTAGACTCTTAAGATTATGACAGAGACATCATTCCACAGAGAATAGCCAGATAGAGGCTTTGGCTGATAGCCAAGAGACAAACAGCCAAAGTCCCTGATGGATCTCAGAGAGGTGACAATACAGGTACTGATTATAGCTAGAAGAGTTCGTATCTCTTCAATCCGAACAGATGTCTGCTTGAGACCATTGGGCACGAAGTAGAAAAACTCAGGCCCGAAGATACTCTTCCAGATAGTAAACATAATAAGACAATGAAGGAGAACGGAGAGGTCAATCATACCAGGTTTGTTAGGCGACCCACCGTACCGGTAATGCATCACTTCTATAAATCCATTGCTCAGGAATCTCAATTGTCAGTCAGAGGAACGAAGTGAAGTAAACATATCACTGAGTATCAGGAAAGCATACTGCCAACTAGGTGGAGTTAATACGTTGTGTACTCTGCCAGGTTTAGACTTCCTCTGAGAACTTTTAGAGATACAAGACGCTGAGTCTTGCGGATGTATTTGCAGCACCTCACCTGATGCACCATTCTACTCGATGCTCTCTACCGGGAATATGTGGATTACGTACTCTATGATTGGACAACAGGGGAGATTTCGATAATAATATGCATATACTACTGATTGCCATATGAAATCTGACTTCCTTACACAAATTACAATGTAAAGGTTCATTGTCATCACCCGAGAGTGATTCTGATCTCGATGGCTAGAATTCAATCCTTCGCAGGATGGCTAGATTAGTATGTGGACTGATAACAACATCGGTTCCAACCCAGTATTGACTTGCATGGTTTGCTCTCTACTGAAAGTTGTATCAGATGTTTCGGGTTCAGCAAGCCTATCGGTCACGTGATCTGGGCCAGGGCACCGAACACCGCTTCGACAGAGAGTTCTACAACACTCATAAATCAACGGAAGTTGTTCGTGGGAAACAATGTCTAAACTAGGGCGTTATATGGCGGAAGATAATACTATAAGTTCATGATCGCAATATTGAATACTCATATCGCCCTGGCGGGGACCATGATCCATTAACGGGTATGAATCTATATAAATATCCCCAGCTAGATAAGCTGACGACGATGGCGGGGGACATCCACAGTACAAGCAGGAGTAGTTATTCCGAAAGCTCGAGGTCATCCCGTGGTGTTGCGTACAATAGAGGTATGAGACAGAGCAATGGCAAACGATTTGAGCTACATATTAAATTCACGGTATCTGAGCCCGCCAGAAAATTGGGGTGCGACGGTAGATTGTAGCTTAAATCATGTTGCCAGGGCCAAACTGTTGAATGGATCCTTAGTCCGACTTGACAGACTCAGATATTCGGTACTGACAATTCTGAGCATATGCTGTTGATTGAGCGGGTTGTCTGGATATGGGTTCCTTACCAAAATTGAGTAGACCCCCTTAGGTGAATATCCATGGTGATCCATACTGACTCAGACTGTTCGGGTATCTACACCATGTGGGTCTTGCAACCATTTTCATACCTGCATTACCGGTCTTGCTACTCCGTTACTGTTTTTCTTGTCTGGATCCTTGGTTGAAGGAGCAGGGTCATATGGTTTCTCCGTGTGACCATGGGTGCAATATTCTGACAGGCGTACTCTTATCCGCATCTTCTGACATGGTAATATTGTTTAACTGGCAGGTTCAGCACCTCTCCAGTTCTGACCGTAGGAAAATGATCATCCGAACCCTTTGCAAGAAATCGGCAAATAAATCAGTAGCCACCAGAACGGTCTTTACAACTCAGATCTGGGACATTGCTGAAGTAACTCAACCACGGCTCAAGACAGCCGAAAATCAGCTCAGAGCATGAGACCGTGTTGATAAGAAGAACGTGGTAGTTCCCTAAGACGTCCGAAAAGCAGCTCAGAGCAAAGGGCCACTGTCACAAAAAGAAACTCAACACTTGTACGAGTCGTCCGGAAAACAGCTCAGAACTCGTGATATCTGTTGAATAGAGAAATATAAAGTCGGCATCCACCCCGGTCGGCCAAAAAAATCTCAGAACCCAGGCGTGGTCCCGTTACCAGAGAAAAGTCGACAAGGGTTCATCAAGATCATATTCCAGGTTTACAGGTACTTGTACAGGGCTCAGTGTTGTCGTCAATCTTCATAGTCCTTTGTCACACTGAGGTGAATATCTGGCTTCCTTCACATATATCTGAGAATCTGATTCCCGGGGCAGACTTGTGTTCTAACTGATTCGTGCTTCTAACCAACTGTTGCGGATCTGATTCTTGCACTGCCATCTGCTGTCAATTCACAATGTACTATCTTGCATGGGAATTCATCCGTATATCGTACTGAGGAAGATGGAGGAATCTTGCACTGGAAGCTTTTCTGGTAGCTTGCGAGGGAAGACTGGGTTGCTTACACCAGAAGCTTCTTATTGTGATATGCGGACTGGTTGCCACATATATCTCATCTTGATATTTCTGCTGTTGATTACTTGCATGAAATAGGGTTTGCTGGACTATCCTCCTTTCTGAGTATTGAATACATGGCACATTCTTGCTTTCTTCCAGGTATATCATGTTTCATAATCATCCTCAAAGAAGAATCAAACCTTGCATCTGAACCATACCTTTGACTCATAATATACTGTCGATCTTGCACACAATTTATCTCCTTGCTGATTTGATCATTTCTGCTATGAGGAGTGCACACTGAGGGAGACTTGATTATCCGTATTGTTGTGAGGAGTGCACATTAATGCAAACTTGATACTGACAGTCCATCCAGGATTTCTTTGGCATTCATACGATACATTCCCAATTTCACTGCAGTCTGCTAATAATTCCATTCTGTTTAGCTGAGTTTCCAAATATTTGAATTCCTTACTGATTCCTTGGGTCCGGTGTCGGTTGGCGAGCAACTTTAATGAGGGAAAAAATATGTAACGCCGAAGGCCCAAAGAAAGAAGAAAAAGAAATGATAGAAACAATAGCACACCAAGCATACAAATAATAAAATCAAACAACATCACATATTACTGCTACTCACAACAATAATATGTAGAAATTCCGGTATTACGGTCTAATATGCTGTGGCGGTGTGCATGAAAGTGAATCCATGTGTGGAAGGAGTTGATGTAGCCAATGCTACACCAAATGTTGGTTGAACACCGGTTGCGACTGGATGAATACGGAGGCGGGGACGGATTTGGTAATCATGGGGTGGAACACGAAGGTCACAACCACATCATCATCAAGCGTACGGAAGGGAACTGTACATGTCCAAAGAATTGGATGATAGGGTAGGATAGCGGTGGAAAAGCAAGGTTGGCTGATGATACGTCTCCAACGTATCTATAATTTTTGATTGTTCCATGCTATTATATTATCTGTTTTGGATGTTTATGGGCTTTATTATGCACTTTTATATTATTTTTGGGACTAACCTATTAACCCAGAGCCCAGTGCCAGTTTCTGTTTTTTTCCTTGTTTTAGAGTATCGCAGAAAAGGAAAATCAAATGGAGTCCAATTGACCTGAGACTTCACGGAACTTATGTTTGGACCAGAAGAAGCCCACGGAGTATCGGAGTTGGACCAGGAGAGTCCCGGGCTGCCCACGAGGGTGGGGGAGGGGGCGCCCACCCCCCTGGGCGCGCCCCTGCCTCATGGACACCCCGGCAGTCCACTGTCGGTGTCAAAACCGGCAGATCTCGGGTAGGGGGTCCCGAACTGTGCGTCTAAGGCGGATGGTAATAGGAGGCAGGGGACACGATGTTTTACCCAGGTTCGGGCCCTCTTGACGGAGGTAAAACCCTACGTCCTGCTTGATTATTCTTGATAATATGAGTAGTACAGGAGTTGATCTACCACAAGATCAGAGAGGCTAAACCCTAGAAGCTAGCCTATGGTATGATTGTACGTTGTCCTACGGACTAAACCCCTCCGGTTTATATAGACACCGGAGGGGGCTAGGGTTACACAGAGTCGGTTACAAGGAAGGAGATCTACATATCCGTATTGCCAAGCTTGCCTCCACGCCAAGGAGAGTCCCATCCGGACACGGGACGAAGTCTTCAATCTTGTATCTTCATACTCCAACAGTCCGGCCAAAGGATATAATCCGGTTGTCCGGATACCCCCTAATCCAGGACTCCCTTAGTAGCCCCTGAACCAGGCTTCAATGATGATGAGTCCGGCGTGTAGATTGTCTTCGACATTGCAAGGCGGCTTCCTCCTCCAAATACTTCATAGAAGATCTTGAACACGAGGATCGTGTACGTCTCTGCAAAATAAGTTCCACATACCACCGTAGAGGGAATAATATTTACACAAGTCTAATCTGCTGACGTTCCCCGTAGTGTGACATCACACCACAGCCAGGTCTTTATTCGAATTGTTTTTTATAACCTGTCTCAGCGTGTTTCGCGAGGCGGTTTCCTTGGCACGTCTTGTCGAAGCAGAGATCGTGTCCCCTTATTATGGGATTCCCATTAATACGGGCGTGGGTAACCCAACCGCGCCATCAATTACGACGCTTGGGGGATAAGCACGTTTTACCAGGCTGGTGGGGGCGCATAGTTTTGTCTGTCTTTATAAAGGGATAAGGTCTCACCTTTTTCTACCCCCGCCTTCTTCCTCCTTGCCCATCCATTCTCGCGCACTCGAGCTCCAGCGCCCAAGTCCACATCCTTTTCCTCAACTCTCCCCAAACATGTCCGGAGCGGGAGGCAAGTGGATGGCCTCCTCCATCATGGAGGGACACATCAAAAAACTACGTGGAGCCGGATACTTAGCCATGGATATCGCACACCGGCTGCCAGCCGCGGGGCTGATCGTCCCTACCCCGGAACCTCACGAAAGGGTGGTTTTCCTCCCCCACTTCGTCCGCAGACTGGGGTTTCCCCTCCATCCATTCGTCCGCGGCCTTATGTTCTATTATGGGATGGACTTTCATGATCTGGCCCCGAATTTCATCCTCAACATCTCGGCGTTCATCGTCGTGTGCGAGGCTTTCCTCCGCATCCGGCCCCACTTCGGCCTATGGCTGAAGACCTTCAATATCAAGCCGAAGGTAGTAGGCGGCCAACAAGTGGAATGCGGCAGAGCCATGGTGGGCAAAATTCCCAATGTTACATGGCTCGAGGGCTCCTTCGTGGAGACCATAAAGGGGTGGCAATCGGGGTGGTTCTACATCACTGAGCCGCGCGA